>NC_081536.1:0-37500 GCF_030273125.1 Centropristis striata
CCTAACCCTAACCCTAACCCTAACCCTAACCCTAACCCTAACCCTAACCCTAACCCTAACCCTAACCCTAACCCTAACCCTAACCCTAACCCTAACCCTAACCCTAACCCTAACCCTAACCCTAACCCTAACCCTAACCCTAACCCTAACCCTAACCCTAACCCTAACCCTAACCCTAACCCTAACCCTAACCCTAACCCTAACCCTAACCCTAACCCTAACCCTAACCCTAACCCTAACCCTAACCCTAACCCTAACCCTAACCCTAACCCTAACCCTAACCCTAACCCTAACCCTAACCCTAACCCTAACCCTAACCCTAACCCTAACCCTAACCCTAACCCTAACCCTAACCCTAACCCTAACCCTAACCCTAACCCTAACCCTAACCCTAACCCTAACCCTAACCCTAACCCTAACCCTAACCCTAACCCTAACCCTAACCCTAACCCTAACCCTAACCCTAACCCTAACCCTAACCCTAACCCTAACCCTAACCCTAACCCTAACCCTAACCCTAACCCTAACCCTAACCCTAACCCTAACCCTAACCCTAACCCTAACCCTAACCCTAACCCTAACCCTAACCCTAACCCTAACCCTAACCCTAACCCTAACCCTAACCCTAACCCTAACCCTAACCCTAACCCTAACCCTAACCCTAACCCTAACCCTAACCCTAACCCTAACCCTAACCCTAACCCTAACCCTAACCCTAACCCTAACCCTAACCCTAACCCTAACCCTAACCCTAACCCTAACCCTAACCCTAACCCTAACCCTAACCCTAACCCTAACCCTAACCCTAACCCTAACCCTAACCCTAACCCTAACCCTAACCCTAACCCTAACCCTAACCCTAACCCTAACCCTAACCCTAACCCTAACCCTAACCCTAACCCTAACCCTAACCCTAACCCTAACCCTAACCCTAACCCTAACCCTAACCCTAACCCTAACCCTAACCCTAACCCTAACCCTAACCCTAACCCTAACCCTAACCCTAACCCTAACCCTAACCCTAACCCTAACCCTAACCCTAACCCTAACCCTAACCCTAACCCTAACCCTAACCCTAACCCTAACCCTAACCCTAACCCTAACCCTAACCCTAACCCTAACCCTAACCCTAACCCTAACCCTAACCCTAACCCTAACCCTAACCCTAACCCTAACCCTAACCCTAACCCTAACCCTAACCCTAACCCTAACCCTAACCCTAACCCTAACCCTAACCCTAACCCTAACCCTAACCCTAACCCTAACCCTAACCCTAACCCTAACCCTAACCCTAACCCTAACCCTAACCCTAACCCTAACCCTAACCCTAACCCTAACCCTAACCCTAACCCTAACCCTAACCCTAACCCTAACCCTAACCCTAACCCTAACCCTAACCCTAACCCTAACCCTAACCCTAACCCTAACCCTAACCCTAACCCTAACCCTAACCCTAACCCTAACCCTAACCCTAACCCTAACCCTAACCCTAACCCTAACCCTAACCCTAACCCTAACCCTAACCCTAACCCTAACCCTAACCCTAACCCTAACCCTAACCCTAACCCTATCCAAGGAACTTTGTTCCATGATGATAGGACATTCCTATCCGGAGTTATTGGCAAAAACATTCTTGAGGGGCCCCTCAAAGGACGTATTTATCCCTATAACCTAACCCTAACCCTAACCCTAACCCTAACCCTAACCCTAACCCTAACCCTAACCCTAACCCTAACCCTAACCCTAACCCTAACCCTAACCCTAACCCTAACCCTAACCCTAACCCTAACCCTAACCCTAACCCTAACCCTAACCCTAACCCTAACCCTAACCCTAACCCTAACCCTAACCCTAACCCTAACCCTAACCCTAACCCTAACCCTAACCCTAACCCTAACCCTAACCCTAACCCTAACCCTAACCCTAACCCTAACCCTAACCCTAACCCTAACCTAACCCTAACCCTAACCCTAACCCTAACCCTAACCCTAACCTAACCCTAACCCCTCACTAACCCTAACCTGACCTTTGACCTCTACTAACCCTAACCCTAACCCCTACTCTAACCCTAAGGACACAGGACTTCTAACCCTAACCCTAACCCCTCACTAACCCTAACCTGACCTTTGACCTCCACTAACCCTAACCCTAATCCCTACTCTAACCCTAATGACACAGGACTTCTAACCCTAACCCTAACCCCTACTCTAACCCTAAGGACACAGGACTTCTAACCCTAACCCTAACCCCTCACTAACCCTAACCTGACCTCTGACCTCTACTAACCCTAACCCTAATCCCTACTCTAACCCTACGGACACAGGACTCTTAATCTAACCCTAACCTTGGACTCTAACTAACCCTAACCTTTGACCCCTCAACCCTAATGACTCAGGGGCTTTAACCTAATTCATGACTCAATTAAGACTGACTCTGACCTTTGACTCCACCCTCCTCCCCCTCAAAATATTAATTGTAAATAAATTGTATATAATTTTTCATAGCTCAATTTTGATGGTTTTTTTGTATGTTTATATAGGGTTTTATGATGGTGGTTGTGTTGTATATAGTTTGAGGATTTTCAATCCCATTGGTGCCTTTTTTTCTGTAAATAATACTATTGTAAATAAAATGTATATAATTTAATTTAATTTATTTTATAACCTTATTTTTGGTTTCTTGACGGGGGTCGTGGGGTCGTCTCCCCTTGGGGAGGATGGCACGGAGCGTGCACCTGGATGGCATCGCGCCTGACGGCGCTCTGCCATCCCAAAATCCCTTAACCTAACCCTAACCCTAACCCTAACCCTAACCCTAACCCTAACCCTAACCCCTAACCCTAACCCTAACCCTAACCCTAACCCTAACCTCTACTAACCCTAACCTGACCCTTGACCCCACTAACCCTGATCCGGACTTCCCCTCTAACCCTAAGGACACAGGACTTCTAACCTAACCCTAACCCCTCACTAACCCTAACTTGACCTTTGACCTCTACTAACCCTAACCCTAACCCCCTACTCTAACCCTAAGGACTCAGGACTTCTAACCCTAACCCTAACCCCTCACTAACCCTAACCTGACCTTTGACCTCTACTAACCCTAACCCTAACCCCCTACTCTAACCCTAAGGACTCAGGACTTCTAACCCTAACCCTAACCCCTCACTAACCCTAACCTGACCTTTGACCTTTACTAACCCTAACCCTAACCCCCTCTCTAACCCTAAAGACACAGGACTTCTAACCCTAACCCTAACCCCTCACTAACCCTAATCTGACCTTTGACCTCCACTAACCCTAACCCTAATCCCTACTCTAACCCTACGGACTCAGGACTTTCAACCTAACCCTAACCTTGGACTTTAACTAACCCTAACCTTTGACCCCTCACCCCAAATGACTCAGGGGCTTTAACCTAATTCCAGACTCGGACGAAGACTATTCCTGACCTTTGACCCCACCCTCCTCCCCCTCAAAACAATGTAGAGGACTATGGGGATTTAATTTTAATTTTTAACTTTTAATTTCAATTTGTAAATAAACTGTACATAATAATAATTTTCATAACTTAATTTTGGTGTTTTTTTCATAAGTTCAGACAAGGTTTTATAATGGATTTTATTTTGTACATAGTTGGTGGATTTTCAGTCACATTTGTGTTTCTTTTCTTTTCTATGTAAATAAAATGTATATAATTTAATTTAATTTATTCTTGAACCTCATTCTGAGTCTCTGACGGGGGTCACGGGGTCGTCTCCCCTTGGGGAGGATGGCATGGAGCGTGCACCTGGATGGCATCGCGCCTGACGGCGCTCTGCCATCCCAAAATCCCTCATACCTAACCCCTAACCCTAACCCTAACCCTAACCTAACCCTAACCCTAACCCTAACCCTACCCTAACCCTAACCCTAACCCTAACCCTAACCCTATCCAAGGAACTTTGTTCCATGATGATAGGACATTCCTATCCGGAGTTATTGGCAAAAACATTCTTGAGGGGCCCCTCAAAGGACGTATTTATCCCTATAACCTAACCCTAACCCTAACCCTAACCCTAACCCTAACCCTAACCCTAACCCTAACCCTAACCCTAACCCTAACCCTAACCCTAACCCTAACCCTAACCCTAACCCTAACCCTAACCCTAACCCTAACCCTAACCCTAACCCTAACCCCTAACCCTAACCCTAACCCTAACCCTAACCCTAACCCTAACCCTAACCCTAACCCTAACCCTAACCCTAACCCTAACCCTAACCCTAACCCTAACCCTAACCCTAACCCTAACCCTAACCCTAACCCTAACCTAACCCTAACCCTAACCCTAACCCTAACCCTAACCCTAACCTAACCCTAACCCCTCACTAACCCTAACCTGACCTTTGACCTCTACTAACCCTAACCCTAACCCCTACTCTAACCCTAAGGACACAGGACTTCTAACCCTAACCCTAACCCCTCACTAACCCTAACCTGACCTTTGACCTCCACTAACCCTAACCCTAATCCCTACTCTAACCCTAATGACACAGGACTTCTAACCCTAACCCTAACCCCTACTCTAACCCTAAGGACACAGGACTTCTAACCCTAACCCTAACCCCTCACTAACCCTAACCTGACCTCTGACCTCTACTAACCCTAACCCTAATCCCTACTCTAACCCTACGGACACAGGACTCTTAATCTAACCCTAACCTTGGACTCTAACTAACCCTAACCTTTGACCCCTCAACCCTAATGACTCAGGGGCTTTAACCTAATTCATGACTCAATTAAGACTGACTCTGACCTTTGACTCCACCCTCCTCCCCCTCAAAATATTAATTGTAAATAAATTGTATATAATTTTTCATAGCTCAATTTTGATGGTTTTTTTGTATGTTTATATAGGGTTTTATGATGGTGGTTGTGTTGTATATAGTTTGAGGATTTTCAATCCCATTGGTGCCTTTTTTTCTGTAAATAATACTATTGTAAATAAAATGTATATAATTTAATTTAATTTATTTTATAACCTTATTTTTGGTTTCTTGACGGGGGTCGTGGGGTCGTCTCCCCTTGGGGAGGATGGCACGGAGCGTGCACCTGGATGGCATCGCGCCTGACGGCGCTCTGCCATCCCAAAATCCCTTAACCTAACCCTAACCCTAACCCTAACCCTAACCCTAACCCTAACCCTAACCCCTAACCCTAACCCTAACCCTAACCCTAACCCTAACCTCTACTAACCCTAACCTGACCCTTGACCCCACTAACCCTGATCCGGACTTCCCCTCTAACCCTAAGGACACAGGACTTCTAACCTAACCCTAACCCCTCACTAACCCTAACTTGACCTTTGACCTCTACTAACCCTAACCCTAACCCCCTACTCTAACCCTAAGGACTCAGGACTTCTAACCCTAACCCTAACCCCTCACTAACCCTAACCTGACCTTTGACCTCTACTAACCCTAACCCTAACCCCCTACTCTAACCCTAAGGACTCAGGACTTCTAACCCTAACCCTAACCCCTCACTAACCCTAACCTGACCTTTGACCTTTACTAACCCTAACCCTAACCCCCTCTCTAACCCTAAAGACACAGGACTTCTAACCCTAACCCTAACCCCTCACTAACCCTAATCTGACCTTTGACCTCCACTAACCCTAACCCTAATCCCTACTCTAACCCTACGGACTCAGGACTTTCAACCTAACCCTAACCTTGGACTTTAACTAACCCTAACCTTTGACCCCTCACCCCAAATGACTCAGGGGCTTTAACCTAATTCCAGACTCGGACGAAGACTATTCCTGACCTTTGACCCCACCCTCCTCCCCCTCAAAACAATGTAGAGGACTATGGGGATTTAATTTTAATTTTTAACTTTTAATTTCAATTTGTAAATAAACTGTACATAATAATAATTTTCATAACTTAATTTTGGTGTTTTTTTCATAAGTTCAGACAAGGTTTTATAATGGATTTTATTTTGTACATAGTTGGTGGATTTTCAGTCACATTTGTGTTTCTTTTCTTTTCTATGTAAATAAAATGTATATAATTTAATTTAATTTATTCTTGAACCTCATTCTGAGTCTCTGACGGGGGTCACGGGGTCGTCTCCCCTTGGGGAGGATGGCATGGAGCGTGCACCTGGATGGCATCGCGCCTGACGGCGCTCTGCCATCCCAAAATCCCTCATACCTAACCCCTAACCCTAACCCTAACCCTAACCTAACCCTAACCCTAACCCTAACCCTACCCTAACCCTAACCCTAACCCTAACCCTAACCCTATCCAAGGAACTTTGTTCCATGATGATAGGACATTCCTATCCGGAGTTATTGGCAAAAACATTCTTGAGGGGCCCCTCAAAGGACGTATTTATCCCTATAACCTAACCCTAACCCTAACCCTAACCCTAACCCTAACCCTAACCCTAACCCTAACCCTAACCCTAACCCTAACCCTAACCCTAACCCTAACCCTAACCCTAACCCTAACCCTAACCCTAACCCTAACCCTAACCCTAACCCTAACCCTAACCCTAACCCTAACCCTAACCCTAACCCTAACCCTAACCCTAACCCTAACCCTAACCCTAACCCTAACCCTAACCCTAACCCTAACCCTAACCCTAACCCTAACCCTAACCCTAACCCTAACCCTAACCCTAACCCTAACCTAACCCTAACCCTAACCCTAACCCTAACCCTAACCCTAACCTAACCCTAACCCCTCACTAACCCTAACCTGACCTTTGACCTCTACTAACCCTAACCCTAACCCCTACTCTAACCCTAAGGACACAGGACTTCTAACCCTAACCCTAACCCCTCACTAACCCTAACCTGACCTTTGACCTCCACTAACCCTAACCCTAATCCCTACTCTAACCCTAATGACACAGGACTTCTAACCCTAACCCTAACCCCTACTCTAACCCTAAGGACACAGGACTTCTAACCCTAACCCTAACCCCTCACTAACCCTAACCTGACCTCTGACCTCTACTAACCCTAACCCTAATCCCTACTCTAACCCTACGGACACAGGACTCTTAATCTAACCCTAACCTTGGACTCTAACTAACCCTAACCTTTGACCCCTCAACCCTAATGACTCAGGGGCTTTAACCTAATTCATGACTCAATTAAGACTGACTCTGACCTTTGACTCCACCCTCCTCCCCCTCAAAATATTAATTGTAAATAAATTGTATATAATTTTTCATAGCTCAATTTTGATGGTTTTTTTGTATGTTTATATAGGGTTTTATGATGGTGGTTGTGTTGTATATAGTTTGAGGATTTTCAATCCCATTGGTGCCTTTTTTTCTGTAAATAATACTATTGTAAATAAAATGTATATAATTTAATTTAATTTATTTTATAACCTTATTTTTGGTTTCTTGACGGGGGTCGTGGGGTCGTCTCCCCTTGGGGAGGATGGCACGGAGCGTGCACCTGGATGGCATCGCGCCTGACGGCGCTCTGCCATCCCAAAATCCCTTAACCTAACCCTAACCCTAACCCTAACCCTAACCCTAACCCTAACCCTAACCCCTAACCCTAACCCTAACCCTAACCCTAACCCTAACCTCTACTAACCCTAACCTGACCCTTGACCCCACTAACCCTGATCCGGACTTCCCCTCTAACCCTAAGGACACAGGACTTCTAACCTAACCCTAACCCCTCACTAACCCTAACTTGACCTTTGACCTCTACTAACCCTAACCCTAACCCCCTACTCTAACCCTAAGGACTCAGGACTTCTAACCCTAACCCTAACCCCTCACTAACCCTAACCTGACCTTTGACCTCTACTAACCCTAACCCTAACCCCCTACTCTAACCCTAAGGACTCAGGACTTCTAACCCTAACCCTAACCCCTCACTAACCCTAACCTGACCTTTGACCTTTACTAACCCTAACCCTAACCCCCTCTCTAACCCTAAAGACACAGGACTTCTAACCCTAACCCTAACCCCTCACTAACCCTAATCTGACCTTTGACCTCCACTAACCCTAACCCTAATCCCTACTCTAACCCTACGGACTCAGGACTTTCAACCTAACCCTAACCTTGGACTTTAACTAACCCTAACCTTTGACCCCTCACCCCAAATGACTCAGGGGCTTTAACCTAATTCCAGACTCGGACGAAGACTATTCCTGACCTTTGACCCCACCCTCCTCCCCCTCAAAACAATGTAGAGGACTATGGGGATTTAATTTTAATTTTTAAACTGTACATAATAATAATTTTCATAACTTAATTTTGGTGTTTTTTTCATAAGTTCAGACAAGGTTTTATAATGGATTTTATTTTGTACATAGTTGGTGGATTTTCAGTCACATTTGTGTTTCTTTTCTTTTCTATGTAAATAAAATGTATATAATTTAATTTAATTTATTCTTGAACCTCATTCTGAGTCTCTGACGGGGGTCACGGGGTCGTCTCCCCTTGGGGAGGATGGCATGGAGCGTGCACCTGGATGGCATCGCGCCTGACGGCGCTCTGCCATCCCAAAATCCCTCATACCTAACCCCTAACCCTAACCCTAACCCTAACCTAACCCTAACCCTAACCCTAACCCTACCCTAACCCTAACCCTAACCCTAACCCTAACCCTATCCAAGGAACTTTGTTCCATGATGATAGGACATTCCTATCCGGAGTTATTGGCAAAAACATTCTTGAGGGGCCCCTCAAAGGACGTATTTATCCCTATAACCTAACCCTAACCCTAACCCTAACCCTAACCCTAACCCTAACCCTAACCCTAACCCTAACCCTAACCCTAACCCTAACCCTAACCCTAACCCTAACCCTAACCCTAACCCTAACCCTAACCCTAACCCTAACCCCTAACCCTAACCCTAACCCTAACCCTAACCCTAACCCTAACCCTAACCCTAACCCTAACCCTAACCCTAACCCTAACCCTAACCCTAACCCTAACCCTAACCCTAACCCTAACCCTAACCCTAACCTAACCCTAACCCTAACCCTAACCCTAACCCTAACCCTAACCTAACCCTAACCCCTCACTAACCCTAACCTGACCTTTGACCTCTACTAACCCTAACCCTAACCCCTACTCTAACCCTAAGGACACAGGACTTCTAACCCTAACCCTAACCCCTCACTAACCCTAACCTGACCTTTGACCTCCACTAACCCTAACCCTAATCCCTACTCTAACCCTAATGACACAGGACTTCTAACCCTAACCCTAACCCCTACTCTAACCCTAAGGACACAGGACTTCTAACCCTAACCCTAACCCCTCACTAACCCTAACCTGACCTCTGACCTCTACTAACCCTAACCCTAATCCCTACTCTAACCCTACGGACACAGGACTCTTAATCTAACCCTAACCTTGGACTCTAACTAACCCTAACCTTTGACCCCTCAACCCTAATGACTCAGGGGCTTTAACCTAATTCATGACTCAATTAAGACTGACTCTGACCTTTGACTCCACCCTCCTCCCCCTCAAAATATTAATTGTAAATAAATTGTATATAATTTTTCATAGCTCAATTTTGATGGTTTTTTTGTATGTTTATATAGGGTTTTATGATGGTGGTTGTGTTGTATATAGTTTGAGGATTTTCAATCCCATTGGTGCCTTTTTTTCTGTAAATAATACTATTGTAAATAAAATGTATATAATTTAATTTAATTTATTTTATAACCTTATTTTTGGTTTCTTGACGGGGGTCGTGGGGTCGTCTCCCCTTGGGGAGGATGGCACGGAGCGTGCACCTGGATGGCATCGCGCCTGACGGCGCTCTGCCATCCCAAAATCCCTTAACCTAACCCTAACCCTAACCCTAACCCTAACCCTAACCCTAACCCTAACCCCTAACCCTAACCCTAACCCTAACCCTAACCCTAACCTCTACTAACCCTAACCTGACCCTTGACCCCACTAACCCTGATCCGGACTTCCCCTCTAACCCTAAGGACACAGGACTTCTAACCTAACCCTAACCCCTCACTAACCCTAACTTGACCTTTGACCTCTACTAACCCTAACCCTAACCCCCTACTCTAACCCTAAGGACTCAGGACTTCTAACCCTAACCCTAACCCCTCACTAACCCTAACCTGACCTTTGACCTCTACTAACCCTAACCCTAACCCCCTACTCTAACCCTAAGGACTCAGGACTTCTAACCCTAACCCTAACCCCTCACTAACCCTAACCTGACCTTTGACCTTTACTAACCCTAACCCTAACCCCCTCTCTAACCCTAAAGACACAGGACTTCTAACCCTAACCCTAACCCCTCACTAACCCTAATCTGACCTTTGACCTCCACTAACCCTAACCCTAATCCCTACTCTAACCCTACGGACTCAGGACTTTCAACCTAACCCTAACCTTGGACTTTAACTAACCCTAACCTTTGACCCCTCACCCCAAATGACTCAGGGGCTTTAACCTAATTCCAGACTCGGACGAAGACTATTCCTGACCTTTGACCCCACCCTCCTCCCCCTCAAAACAATGTAGAGGACTATGGGGATTTAATTTTAATTTTTAACTTTTAATTTCAATTTGTAAATAAACTGTACATAATAATAATTTTCATAACTTAATTTTGGTGTTTTTTTCATAAGTTCAGACAAGGTTTTATAATGGATTTTATTTTGTACATAGTTGGTGGATTTTCAGTCACATTTGTGTTTCTTTTCTTTTCTATGTAAATAAAATGTATATAATTTAATTTAATTTATTCTTGAACCTCATTCTGAGTCTCTGACGGGGGTCACGGGGTCGTCTCCCCTTGGGGAGGATGGCATGGAGCGTGCACCTGGATGGCATCGCGCCTGACGGCGCTCTGCCATCCCAAAATCCCTCATACCTAACCCCTAACCCTAACCCTAACCCTAACCTAACCCTAACCCTAACCCTAACCCTACCCTAACCCTAACCCTAACCCTAACCCTAACCCTATCCAAGGAACTTTGTTCCATGATGATAGGACATTCCTATCCGGAGTTATTGGCAAAAACATTCTTGAGGGGCCCCTCAAAGGACGTATTTATCCCTATAACCTAACCCTAACCCTAACCCTAACCCTAACCCTAACCCTAACCCTAACCCTAACCCTAACCCTAACCCTAACCCTAACCCTAACCCTAACCCTAACCCTAACCCTAACCCCTAACCCTAACCCTAACCCTAACCCTAACCCTAACCCTAACCCTAACCCTAACCCTAACCCTAACCCTAACCCTAACCCTAACCCTAACCCTAACCCTAACCCTAACCTAACCCTAACCCTAACCCTAACCCTAACCCTAACCCTAACCTAACCCTAACCCCTCACTAACCCTAACCTGACCTTTGACCTCTACTAACCCTAACCCTAACCCCTACTCTAACCCTAAGGACACAGGACTTCTAACCCTAACCCTAACCCCTCACTAACCCTAACCTGACCTTTGACCTCCACTAACCCTAACCCTAATCCCTACTCTAACCCTAATGACACAGGACTTCTAACCCTAACCCTAACCCCTACTCTAACCCTAAGGACACAGGACTTCTAACCCTAACCCTAACCCCTCACTAACCCTAACCTGACCTCTGACCTCTACTAACCCTAACCCTAATCCCTACTCTAACCCTACGGACACAGGACTCTTAATCTAACCCTAACCTTGGACTCTAACTAACCCTAACCTTTGACCCCTCAACCCTAATGACTCAGGGGCTTTAACCTAATTCATGACTCAATTAAGACTGACTCTGACCTTTGACTCCACCCTCCTCCCCCTCAAAATATTAATTGTAAATAAATTGTATATAATTTTTCATAGCTCAATTTTGATGGTTTTTTTGTATGTTTATATAGGGTTTTATGATGGTGGTTGTGTTGTATATAGTTTGAGGATTTTCAATCCCATTGGTGCCTTTTTTTCTGTAAATAATACTATTGTAAATAAAATGTATATAATTTAATTTAATTTATTTTATAACCTTATTTTTGGTTTCTTGACGGGGGTCGTGGGGTCGTCTCCCCTTGGGGAGGATGGCACGGAGCGTGCACCTGGATGGCATCGCGCCTGACGGCGCTCTGCCATCCCAAAATCCCTTAACCTAACCCTAACCCTAACCCTAACCCTAACCCTAACCCTAACCCTAACCCCTAACCCTAACCCTAACCCTAACCCTAACCCTAACCTCTACTAACCCTAACCTGACCCTTGACCCCACTAACCCTGATCCGGACTTCCCCTCTAACCCTAAGGACACAGGACTTCTAACCTAACCCTAACCCCTCACTAACCCTAACTTGACCTTTGACCTCTACTAACCCTAACCCTAACCCCCTACTCTAACCCTAAGGACTCAGGACTTCTAACCCTAACCCTAACCCCTCACTAACCCTAACCTGACCTTTGACCTCTACTAACCCTAACCCTAACCCCCTACTCTAACCCTAAGGACTCAGGACTTCTAACCCTAACCCTAACCCCTCACTAACCCTAACCTGACCTTTGACCTTTACTAACCCTAACCCTAACCCCCTCTCTAACCCTAAAGACACAGGACTTCTAACCCTAACCCTAACCCCTCACTAACCCTAATCTGACCTTTGACCTCCACTAACCCTAACCCTAATCCCTACTCTAACCCTACGGACTCAGGACTTTCAACCTAACCCTAACCTTGGACTTTAACTAACCCTAACCTTTGACCCCTCACCCCAAATGACTCAGGGGCTTTAACCTAATTCCAGACTCGGACGAAGACTATTCCTGACCTTTGACCCCACCCTCCTCCCCCTCAAAACAATGTAGAGGACTATGGGGATTTAATTTTAATTTTTAACTTTTAATTTCAATTTGTAAATAAACTGTACATAATAATAATTTTCATAACTTAATTTTGGTGTTTTTTTCATAAGTTCAGACAAGGTTTTATAATGGATTTTATTTTGTACATAGTTGGTGGATTTTCAGTCACATTTGTGTTTCTTTTCTTTTCTATGTAAATAAAATGTATATAATTTAATTTAATTTATTCTTGAACCTCATTCTGAGTCTCTGACGGGGGTCACGGGGTCGTCTCCCCTTGGGGAGGATGGCATGGAGCGTGCACCTGGATGGCATCGCGCCTGACGGCGCTCTGCCATCCCAAAATCCCTCATACCTAACCCCTAACCCTAACCCTAACCCTAACCTAACCCTAACCCTAACCCTAACCCTACCCTAACCCTAACCCTAACCCTAACCCTAACCCTATCCAAGGAACTTTGTTCCATGATGATAGGACATTCCTATCCGGAGTTATTGGCAAAAACATTCTTGAGGGGCCCCTCAAAGGACGTATTTATCCCTATAACCTAACCCTAACCCTAACCCTAACCCTAACCCTAACCCTAACCCTAACCCTAACCCTAACCCTAACCCTAACCCTAACCCTAACCCTAACCCTAACCCTAACCCTAACCCTAACCCTAACCCTAACCCTAACCCTAACCCTAACCCTAACCCTAACCCTAACCCTAACCCTAACCCTAACCCTAACCCTAACCCTAACCCTAACCCTAACCCTAACCTAACCCTAACCCTAACCCTAACCCTAACCCTAACCCTAACCTAACCCTAACCCCTCACTAACCCTAACCTGACCTTTGACCTCTACTAACCCTAACCCTAACCCCTACTCTAACCCTAAGGACACAGGACTTCTAACCCTAACCCTAACCCCTCACTAACCCTAACCTGACCTTTGACCTCCACTAACCCTAACCCTAATCCCTACTCTAACCCTAATGACACAGGACTTCTAACCCTAACCCTAACCCCTACTCTAACCCTAAGGACACAGGACTTCTAACCCTAACCCTAACCCCTCACTAACCCTAACCTGACCTCTGACCTCTACTAACCCTAACCCTAATCCCTACTCTAACCCTACGGACACAGGACTCTTAATCTAACCCTAACCTTGGACTCTAACTAACCCTAACCTTTGACCCCTCAACCCTAATGACTCAGGGGCTTTAACCTAATTCATGACTCAATTAAGACTGACTCTGACCTTTGACTCCACCCTCCTCCCCCTCAAAATATTAATTGTAAATAAATATAATTTTTCATAGCTCAATTTTGATGGTTTTTTTGTATGTTTATATAGGGTTTTATGATGGTGGTTGTGTTGTATATAGTTTGAGGATTTTCAATCCCATTGGTGCCTTTTTTTCTGTAAATAATACTATTGTAAATAAAATGTATATAATTTAATTTAATTTATTTTATAACCTTATTTTTGGTTTCTTGACGGGGGTCGTGGGGTCGTCTCCCCTTGGGGAGGATGGCACGGAGCGTGCACCTGGATGGCATCGCGCCTGACGGCGCTCTGCCATCCCAAAATCCCTTAACCTAACCCTAACCCTAACCCTAACCCTAACCCTAACCCTAACCCTAACCCCTAACCCTAACCCTAACCCTAACCCTAACCCTAACCTCTACTAACCCTAACCTGACCCTTGACCCCACTAACCCTGATCCGGACTTCCCCTCTAACCCTAAGGACACAGGACTTCTAACCTAACCCTAACCCCTCACTAACCCTAACTTGACCTTTGACCTCTACTAACCCTAACCCTAACCCCCTACTCTAACCCTAAGGACTCAGGACTTCTAACCCTAACCCTAACCCCTCACTAACCCTAACCTGACCTTTGACCTCTACTAACCCTAACCCTAACCCCCTACTCTAACCCTAAGGACTCAGGACTTCTAACCCTAACCCTAACCCCTCACTAACCCTAACCTGACCTTTGACCTTTACTAACCCTAACCCTAACCCCCTCTCTAACCCTAAAGACACAGGACTTCTAACCCTAACCCTAACCCCTCACTAACCCTAATCTGACCTTTGACCTCCACTAACCCTAACCCTAATCCCTACTCTAACCCTACGGACTCAGGACTTTCAACCTAACCCTAACCTTGGACTTTAACTAACCCTAACCTTTGACCCCTCACCCCAAATGACTCAGGGGCTTTAACCTAATTCCAGACTCGGACGAAGACTATTCCTGACCTTTGACCCCACCCTCCTCCCCCTCAAAACAATGTAGAGGACTATGGGGATTTAATTTTAATTTTTAACTTTTAATTTCAATTTGTAAATAAACTGTACATAATAATAATTTTCATAACTTAATTTTGGTGTTTTTTTCATAAGTTCAGACAAGGTTTTATAATGGATTTTATTTTGTACATAGTTGGTGGATTTTCAGTCACATTTGTGTTTCTTTTCTTTTCTATGTAAATAAAATGTATATAATTTAATTTAATTTATTCTTGAACCTCATTCTGAGTCTCTGACGGGGGTCACGGGGTCGTCTCCCCTTGGGGAGGATGGCATGGAGCGTGCACCTGGATGGCATCGCGCCTGACGGCGCTCTGCCATCCCAAAATCCCTCATACCTAACCCCTAACCCTAACCCTAACCCTAACCTAACCCTAACCCTAACCCTAACCCTACCCTAACCCTAACCCTAACCCTAACCCTAACCCTATCCAAGGAACTTTGTTCCATGATGATAGGACATTCCTATCCGGAGTTATTGGCAAAAACATTCTTGAGGGGCCCCTCAAAGGACGTATTTATCCCTATAACCTAACCCTAACCCTAACCCTAACCCTAACCCTAACCCTAACCCTAACCCTAACCCTAACCCTAACCCTAACCCTAACCCTAACCCTAACCCTAACCCTAACCCTAACCCTAACCCTAACCCTAACCCTAACCCTAACCTAACCCTAACCCTAACCCTAACCCTAACCCTAACCCTAACCTAACCCTAACCCCTCACTAACCCTAACCTGACCTTTGACCTCTACTAACCCTAACCCTAACCCCTACTCTAACCCTAAGGACACAGGACTTCTAACCCTAACCCTAACCCCTCACTAACCCTAACCTGACCTTTGACCTCCACTAACCCTAACCCTAATCCCTACTCTAACCCTAATGACACAGGACTTCTAACCCTAACCCTAACCCCTACTCTAACCCTAAGGACACAGGACTTCTAACCCTAACCCTAACCCCTCACTAACCCTAACCTGACCTCTGACCTCTACTAACCCTAACCCTAATCCCTACTCTAACCCTACGGACACAGGACTCTTAATCTAACCCTAACCTTGGACTCTAACTAACCCTAACCTTTGACCCCTCAACCCTAATGACTCAGGGGCTTTAACCTAATTCATGACTCAATTAAGACTGACTCTGACCTTTGACTCCACCCTCCTCCCCCTCAAAATATTAATTGTAAATAAATTGTATATAATTTTTCATAGCTCAATTTTGATGGTTTTTTTGTATGTTTATATAGGGTTTTATGATGGTGGTTGTGTTGTATATAGTTTGAGGATTTTCAATCCCATTGGTGCCTTTTTTTCTGTAAATAATACTATTGTAAATAAAATGTATATAATTTAATTTAATTTATTTTATAACCTTATTTTTGGTTTCTTGACGGGGGTCGTGGGGTCGTCTCCCCTTGGGGAGGATGGCACGGAGCGTGCACCTGGATGGCATCGCGCCTGACGGCGCTCTGCCATCCCAAAATCCCTTAACCTAACCCTAACCCTAACCCTAACCCTAACCCTAACCCTAACCCTAACCCCTAACCCTAACCCTAACCCTAACCCTAACCCTAACCTCTACTAACCCTAACCTGACCCTTGACCCCACTAACCCTGATCCGGACTTCCCCTCTAACCCTAAGGACACAGGACTTCTAACCTAACCCTAACCCCTCACTAACCCTAACTTGACCTTTGACCTCTACTAACCCTAACCCTAACCCCCTACTCTAACCCTAAGGACTCAGGACTTCTAACCCTAACCCTAACCCCTCACTAACCCTAACCTGACCTTTGACCTCTACTAACCCTAACCCTAACCCCCTACTCTAACCCTAAGGACTCAGGACTTCTAACCCTAACCCTAACCCCTCACTAACCCTAACCTGACCTTTGACCTTTACTAACCCTAACCCTAACCCCCTCTCTAACCCTAAAGACACAGGACTTCTAACCCTAACCCTAACCCCTCACTAACCCTAATCTGACCTTTGACCTCCACTAACCCTAACCCTAATCCCTACTCTAACCCTACGGACTCAGGACTTTCAACCTAACCCTAACCTTGGACTTTAACTAACCCTAACCTTTGACCCCTCACCCCAAATGACTCAGGGGCTTTAACCTAATTCCAGACTCGGACGAAGACTATTCCTGACCTTTGACCCCACCCTCCTCCCCCTCAAAACAATGTAGAGGACTATGGGGATTTAATTTTAATTTTTAACTTTTAATTTCAATTTGTAAATAAACTGTACATAATAATAATTTTCATAACTTAATTTTGGTGTTTTTTTCATAAGTTCAGACAAGGTTTTATAATGGATTTTATTTTGTACATAGTTGGTGGATTTTCAGTCACATTTGTGTTTCTTTTCTTTTCTATGTAAATAAAATGTATATAATTTAATTTAATTTATTCTTGAACCTCATTCTGAGTCTCTGACGGGGGTCACGGGGTCGTCTCCCCTTGGGGAGGATGGCATGGAGCGTGCACCTGGATGGCATCGCGCCTGACGGCGCTCTGCCATCCCAAAATCCCTCATACCTAACCCCTAACCCTAACCCTAACCCTAACCTAACCCTAACCCTAACCCTAACCCTACCCTAACCCTAACCCTAACCCTAACCCTAACCCTATCCAAGGAACTTTGTTCCATGATGATAGGACATTCCTATCCGGAGTTATTGGCAAAAACATTCTTGAGGGGCCCCTCAAAGGACGTATTTATCCCTATAACCTAACCCTAACCCTAACCCTAACCCTAACCCTAACCCTAACCCTAACCCTAACCCTAACCCTAACCCTAACCCTAACCCTAACCCTAACCCCTAACCCTAACCCTAACCCTAACCCTAACCCTAACCCTAACCCTAACCCTAACCCTAACCCTAACCCTAACCCTAACCCTAACCCTAACCCTAACCCTAACCCTAACCCTAACCCTAACCTAACCCTAACCCTAACCCTAACCCTAACCCTAACCCTAACCTAACCCTAACCCCTCACTAACCCTAACCTGACCTTTGACCTCTACTAACCCTAACCCTAACCCCTACTCTAACCCTAAGGACACAGGACTTCTAACCCTAACCCTAACCCCTCACTAACCCTAACCTGACCTTTGACCTCCACTAACCCTAACCCTAATCCCTACTCTAACCCTAATGACACAGGACTTCTAACCCTAACCCTAACCCCTACTCTAACCCTAAGGACACAGGACTTCTAACCCTAACCCTAACCCCTCACTAACCCTAACCTGACCTCTGACCTCTACTAACCCTAACCCTAATCCCTACTCTAACCCTACGGACACAGGACTCTTAATCTAACCCTAACCTTGGACTCTAACTAACCCTAACCTTTGACCCCTCAACCCTAATGACTCAGGGGCTTTAACCTAATTCATGACTCAATTAAGACTGACTCTGACCTTTGACTCCACCCTCCTCCCCCTCAAAATATTAATTGTAAATAAATTGTATATAATTTTTCATAGCTCAATTTTGATGGTTTTTTTGTATGTTTATATAGGGTTTTATGATGGTGGTTGTGTTGTATATAGTTTGAGGATTTTCAATCCCATTGGTGCCTTTTTTTCTGTAAATAATACTATTGTAAATAAAATGTATATAATTTAATTTAATTTATTTTATAACCTTATTTTTGGTTTCTTGACGGGGGTCGTGGGGTCGTCTCCCCTTGGGGAGGATGGCACGGAGCGTGCACCTGGATGGCATCGCGCCTGACGGCGCTCTGCCATCCCAAAATCCCTTAACCTAACCCTAACCCTAACCCTAACCCTAACCCTAACCCTAACCCTAACCCCTAACCCTAACCCTAACCCTAACCCTAACCCTAACCTCTACTAACCCTAACCTGACCCTTGACCCCACTAACCCTGATCCGGACTTCCCCTCTAACCCTAAGGACACAGGACTTCTAACCTAACCCTAACCCCTCACTAACCCTAACTTGACCTTTGACCTCTACTAACCCTAACCCTAACCCCCTACTCTAACCCTAAGGACTCAGGACTTCTAACCCTAACCCTAACCCCTCACTAACCCTAACCTGACCTTTGACCTCTACTAACCCTAACCCTAACCCCCTACTCTAACCCTAAGGACTCAGGACTTCTAACCCTAACCCTAACCCCTCACTAACCCTAACCTGACCTTTGACCTTTACTAACCCTAACCCTAACCCCCTCTCTAACCCTAAAGACACAGGACTTCTAACCCTAACCCTAACCCCTCACTAACCCTAATCTGACCTTTGACCTCCACTAACCCTAACCCTAATCCCTACTCTAACCCTACGGACTCAGGACTTTCAACCTAACCCTAACCTTGGACTTTAACTAACCCTAACCTTTGACCCCTCACCCCAAATGACTCAGGGGCTTTAACCTAATTCCAGACTCGGACGAAGACTATTCCTGACCTTTGACCCCACCCTCCTCCCCCTCAAAACAATGTAGAGGACTATGGGGATTTAATTTTAATTTTTAACTTTTAATTTCAATTTGTAAATAAACTGTACATAATAATAATTTTCATAACTTAATTTTGGTGTTTTTTTCATAAGTTCAGACAAGGTTTTATAATGGATTTTATTTTGTACATAGTTGGTGGATTTTCAGTCACATTTGTGTTTCTTTTCTTTTCTATGTAAATAAAATGTATATAATTTAATTTAATTTATTCTTGAACCTCATTCTGAGTCTCTGACGGGGGTCACGGGGTCGTCTCCCCTTGGGGAGGATGGCATGGAGCGTGCACCTGGATGGCATCGCGCCTGACGGCGCTCTGCCATCCCAAAATCCCTCATACCTAACCCCTAACCCTAACCCTAACCCTAACCTAACCCTAACCCTAACCCTAACCCTACCCTAACCCTAACCCTAACCCTAACCCTAACCCTATCCAAGGAACTTTGTTCCATGATGATAGGACATTCCTATCCGGAGTTATTGGCAAAAACATTCTTGAGGGGCCCCTCAAAGGACGTATTTATCCCTATAACCTAACCCTAACCCTAACCCTAACCCTAACCCTATCCAAGGAACTTTGTTCCATGATGATAGGACATTCCTATCCGGAGTTATTGGCAAAAACATTCTTGAGGGGCCCCTCAAAGGACGTATTTATCCCTATAACCTAACCCTAACCCTAACCCTAACCCTAACCCTAACCCTAACCCCTAACCCTAACCCCTAACCCTAACCCTAACCCTAACCCTAACCCTAACCCTAACCCTAACCCTAACCCTAACCCGGCTCCTCCCACCCCAACCAGCAAAAAACTGGCCCAACCAGGTGAGCGCATACATATATACACACACACACGCACACATATACATACACACACACACACACACACACACACACACAGTGCATGCTGGCAGCTCGGGGAGGGGTGGGATTGATCCTGCCTCTCCCCGGGCTGCCAGCATGTGGGACAGACCAACAACCCACTGAGCTACCTACCAACTAACATACATCCACACCACCACCATACCTATCCCCCCACCCACTCCCTTCCTGACCATTTCCCTCCAAAAAATATGGTACAACATTTACACACACACAGACACACAGAGATATATACACACACACACACACGCCACGTGCTGGCGGTTTGGGGAGGGGTGGGATTGATCCTGCCTCTCCCCGGACTGCCAGCATGTAAGACAGACCAACAACCCACTGAGCTATCCACCCAATGAACATACATCCACACCACCACCATACCTATCCCCCCACCCACTCCCTTCCTGACCATTTCCCTCCAAAAAACATCCAATCAGACTCAGCCTCAGACTTTCCCTCCAAAACACCTCCAACCACCTGACCCTTCCAACCAATCAACAACTGACAGCAGACTTTCCCTCCAAAAACCTCCAGCCACCTGACTCTTCCAACCAATCCACTACTGACACACCACAGACACCCTTGGAGGAGGGACCTAACTCCCTTCTCCAACAGTGTACTTAAACCAAAACATGAGCCATCTTGGGTTATCCCCTGAGGAAGCAAGACCATTTGCGAAACGTCGGGACCCCGCTTCTGTGTATGTATACTCTTTTTACCTTTTGTTTTAATTCCTCGCACTAGAGGTTTTATTTCAATTGGCCTTTGTTTTAAATTGTATTGGTTTTAAACGTAGCACTATTAAAGTATTGGCTTTTAAAACACTGGGTGGAGGGCTCTGCCAGCCCATGCACCAAGACTCTTTTACCTGCTGCCACTAACAAAATTGCAAGAGACCTACCACTAGCACAAGCTGCCACCCACAAGCCACATCCGTGGCACCTGATATCCACACCGGACCTTCACCCAGGAGACCAGGGTTCACTCCCCACCTCAACCAACAAGAAAATCCACTCCGGCCTTCATCTCCACCACCTCCAGAGAAAGCCACAGGTCGACACCATCCAACGACCACCATCTTACCCTTCTTTCATCCACCTACAAGGTAAGAGCCCTCCATTCCTCTCCAAAATTAAGTGTTTCATGTTTAACCATTCCAGAGTCCCTGCTGCACACAGGAGCGGAGCCCAAGATGGCTCCCCCTCCACACACTCATCCACACACACACACACACCTACAACCACACATAGACATACACGCAACTCCACCACACCACAACCACTCATGTCACTAATCACACAACCGATCACAAATAGGCCCACTAGGTTCACTCCACAACAACAATACACTTCACCAGTAATCAACCAGGCACCAGATCCGGAAACCAGGGAAACAAGCAAACTATACTTCAAATTCATACAGGCCACACACCACAAACATATTATGGACACAGCAATAATCACTGGTAAATTCCCACCTGGCATGCTAAGACAAGTAACCCGGCTCACTGATTTCATTAAACCCTCCACACCCACCCCAGAAACTCGCACCAAAATACACAACAACACCACACTATGGATGCATAACACCATCACCATTTTGTCAGAACACTACAGCAACACCTTATCAGCCATAGACACCTCCACCTACAACCCTATAGCATTTCAGATAGCCACCGGTTGGGCCAGAAAACGCTATGGAGATAGACTCACCACCGGAACCATACAAGCCACAGAAGTACACCTACAATCAACCACGGAGAAGCAACCATCACAACAACACAGCCATCAACCCAGACAACGGACCAGCATTCTACCCACCATCCCCGAAGAACAATACCCCCCTCTACCCAAACCTGTCAACTCCAGTACACTGTCCCTTTACCTAGGCCCCCGACCAACCATTACAGAAGAGATCACACAGATGACACCACCAACTGGCACACCCACCCAACCCCATCAAGTCACAGCAGGAACACAGACGACACCCCCAATCAAGACCAACACACCCCAAGCAAGCTACATCCCCTCACCCTACCCAGTCTACAAACCAGCCAAAACCACTAATCCCACCACCCACAAACCCATCCGCACAGGCCCCATCCGACCCCCACCAACGACAGCACCAACCCCCGCATCCAGAAACCCAGATCCGGATATCACCCCACCAGCTCCAGCCACCTCCACCCCACATCCCCAGAGGACCCGCAAAGTAACCTGGGGACCACTACCAACAGCAGAAGATACCTATCCCGGCACCCCACACACCCCCATTTCCCCCATCTCTCCCCCCACTCCTCCCATGTTCAAACCCCGCCAACCCCCAACTACCTCCCAGACAGCAGCCCAAGTTCATCACCCCACCCGCCACTTCTACAGAAACTCAGAACTGCAAACAGTCACCCTCAACACCCGTTCCAATGTCTCTGTTCACATCACTGACTCCATTTTGACTTCCTCTCCCCTCACAGAACCCGAAGGCTCCCGGGCGGAACAGGTCAGGCAGCAGACACCCAAAAACAATACCCTGGCAGGCAGAGACATGATGACAGGGTCAAATAAGGTCGATTCTGACCAACATCCAATCCCTTCTGAGCCCTCTCCTGCCCCAACAAGGGAAACGGTGCTGTCTGGCCTGCCCGCCTCGGGAGCTGGCCCCACTCCGACATCTCCCACTACCCCCAACAACAACCACCTGTCTCCACCCTGTCAGACCTCCTCCCCCATACCCTCTCTCCCTTCCAACCTAACCACACCTACCCAACCCCCCTCCATCCCCCCCTCTCCTCTCCCCTCCTCTACCCCATCCCCTTCCCCCTCACCCCCTCATCCTCCCTCTCCTCCTCCCCACTCTCCACAGGACACCCCGACAATATCAGAACCAGCTGCCAGTATTCACCCCACCCCTCCTGACTTCACCCTATACAGGCCAAATTACCACATTGCACGTCCCTCCCGCAAAATACAAGACTGGTCCTTCAAACCACGTAAAGCCATACTCATCCTTGGAGACTCCAACATTAACCGGATCCCAGCCCACCCCTACCCCAACATCCAACTGGACAGTTACCCCGGAGCCAACACCTACCACTTCACAAAAGTCATGGAAAAAAACCCCGGTCAATCACCACGTCAAAATCCTCATCATCTCCATCGGCACCAACAACAAGGACCAGGACGCACGTCAAACTTCAATAAAACAGCTTAAAACCGTCTTCCGCCTGGCTGGGTCGACCTTCCCCAACGCAGACATCTACTTTCCCATAATTAACTTCTCCCCACAACTCACCACCACCCAGAAAAGCAACCTCACCCTCATCAATAATGTAATGGCCACACACTTCCCCATCCTCCTGGAAATACCCCACGACACCTTCACCACCGAAAAAGACAATATTCACTGGACCCCATTCACAGCCAGCCGCATCTTCGAAAACTGGCTAAGACAATTAAATTTACCCTAAACCCCAAAACCAACCCGGTAAGAACACAACCACACACACACACACACACCCTACACCCTACCCGAGACCTGGGCTGGAACTCCACCTCTAACATCCTTAACCTTTCAACCCTCTTCCTTCCCTCTTCACCACAGCGCCACCTTCTGGAGAGGGGGCTATCCTTCATTCCACGCCCTTCAAAACTAGACCGGGAGGAACTTCAAAGGGACCTACACAACTTCAATAGACGACTCAAAATCATTGACCATTTCAACCACAAACCGGACAGACAGCCCACCCCATTCACTCACCCATCCAATTGGGAACCACCTGACTCAGCACTCCATCCCCTGACACAACAACTCACCAAACAAAACAGAAGGGCCCTGCAACGCTTTCGGCCCCCGAGAGATATCCCAGATAATCTCTCGGGGCCGGAACGCAGGGCCCTGACCGAACTGACCTCTAACCCCAACATCATTTTCAAACCTGCCGACAAAGGCTCCAAAATTGTAATAATGGACCGACAGCAATACCTCTCAGAGGCCAACAGACAACTCAATAACCGCACCTACTACCAACCTCTTAACAATAGTATCCAACCACAGACCCAAAAACAACTTCACGACCTCCTACAGACATTATACGATAATAAATACATTACGGCCAAACAAAAGAACTACTTATCAGGACCCGCTGACCCTCGACCTCGTTTTTTTTACCTCCTCCCCAAAATACACAAGCCACCTGACTCCTGGACCATCCCCTTTGAGGTTCCTCCCGGTCGACCCATAGTTTCAGACTGCAACAGCTCCACTTACCACATCTCTCAATACATTGACCATTTTCTTGGCCCCCTCTCCACACAACACCCCAGTTATATCAAGGACACAAACCATTTCATCTCACTAACTCGACCCATGGCTGTCCCCCCTCACTCCCTCCTTTTCACCATTGACATCGACAGTTTATATACAAACATCAATACAGACCTTGGACTCCAAACTCTACGCACCATTTTCAACAGGCACCCGGACCCAAAACGGCCAGATGAACCACTTCTCAAACTAATTCAGTTATGTCTTTCCAACAATGACTTTCTCTTTAATAACAAATTTTATTTACAGACACACGGGACAGCCATGGGTCAGAGATTCGCCCCCTCCTATGCCAACCTCTACATGAGCGAATGGGAGCGAGAAGCCCTCACCAAATGCCCACTCCAACCCACAATCTTCCTCCGATACTTAGATGACATCTTCGGCATCTGGCCACATCACCCATCCACATTTCCAGATTTCATCAACATCCTCAATAGCCATCACCCATCCATTAAGGTTAAACACACAATAAGTACTACACATATCAACTTCCTCGACACCACTGTTTTCTTTAGTCCACCCACCACCCAACATAAAACACTCCTCACCAAAGTTTACTTCAAACCCACGGACACCCACGCCCTGTTACATAAATCCAGTTATCACCCAAAACACACATTTAAGGCAATAATCAAATCTCAACTCATCCGCTTCCACCGTATCTGTTCCCGGACCCAGGACTTTCACTCAGCCACCAGTACCCTTTTCAACAGCCTACGTACCAGAGGATACTCTAAACGGTTCCTCCGGTACATCAAATCCTCCACCATGGCCTCTCTCGCTCCCATTCGCTCCCCCTCTTCCTCTCCTCCCTCTCCCTCTGTTCCCTCCTCATTCCCCCCATCTTTTCTCCTACCCAGGTCTCAGGACCCGAGCCAATTCCCGACCCCCCCTCCCCCTACCCGAACCAGGGTCTGTATCCTCTCCTCCCCTCCTCTCCATCCCTCCCCATACCTTACCCTAACCCTAACCCTAACCCTACCTCCCCCTACCCTAACCAGGGTCTGTATCCTTTCCTCCCCCCCTCCCCAACCCTCCCCATACCTAACCCTAACCCTACCTCCCCTTACCCTAGCCAGGGTCCGTATCCTTTCCTCCCCCCCTCCCCAACCCTCCCCATACCTAACCCTAACCCTAACCCTACCTCCCCCTACCCTAACCAGGGTCTGTATCTTCTCCGCCCCCCCTTCCCAACCACTCCCATACCTAACCCTAACCCTAAACCTAACCCTAACCCTAACCCTAACCCTACCTCCCCCTACCCTAACCAGGGTCTGTATCCTTTCCGCCCCCCCTCCCCAACCACTCCCATACCTAACCCTAAACCTAACCCTAAACCTAACCCTAAACCTAACCCTAACCCTAAACCTAACCCTAACCCTGCACCCACAATTGGCTCGAGTCCCACCCACCACTCATACACACACACAGACAACCACCCACACCCACCCCAGATCATCCCTTTGGTCTCCACCTTCTCACACCGCACCATAGCCCTACACCGCATCATCAAACAGAATTTCAACACCTTACAGCCACAACACCCGGTCTTTGGCAACCACACAATCATTTCAGCATACAGAAAACACAAAAACCTTCAATCCATCCTCATCCGTTCAAAGTACTCAGACCATAGACCCACACCATCACTACCACACAGTTCACACTACAAACATAGAAAATTCATCCACAACACATTCACAAACTCTGCTTTCCCTACCATAGGCCACACCTCCATTTCCACAACTAACATTGTCTATATCATCACCTGCACACTCTGTAACAAACACTACATAGGCGAAACAAAACACACCATTCACACTCGTTTATCCCAACACTTGTATAACATTGGGGAAGGTCGACTCACCACCCCCTTGGTACAACATTTCCAACTCCACCCCCCCACCCACCTCATAATATCCGGACTGGAACACAGTGACACCTGGACAATCAAACAAAGGAAGAGAGCCGAAAAAATCTGGATCCATAAACTTAATACCACCACACCAACCGGACTTAACGATGGCTAAGTTATCATCTTTTTATTTTCCATTTTTATTTCCCCCCCCCCCCCCCCCCCCCTTTTTTTTGTATATAAAAAATTATTTTATTCTGTTTCTACAAATGTTTTTTATCCATAATCTTGCTTTACATTTCCCTTTTTTTTATTTTTATTTTATTTTATTTTATTTTATTTATTTTATTTATCCCCCTCCTTCCCGGTCATCACACTATCTTAACACCCCTCCCAATCACTCCCTACCAGTAGCGCACTGCTAATATCCTGACCTCCCCCACAATAGACCCAGGTTCGATTCCCACCCAGCCCTTTAAATCTTAGAACAGACCCCCATTCAGTTCTTTTCGCCCCCCCCCCCCCCCCCCCCCCCCCACTCCACTCCATCCTGGTAACATTTAAACAACAACCAACACATCAGGATCCAGGATTTTCTTACCACAACCCATATAGCTCCACTGGTAGAACCCTGGTCTATCATCCACTAGACCAGGGTTCGAATCCCACCCCAGCCTCCCGCCCAAAACTGTTTTATTCCCAACCACTCCTCTCTAAATTACGAATAGCTCCAACCAGGTCACCACCACCACCACCACCCACATAGCTCCGCTGGTAGAACCCTGGTCTATCATCCACTAGACCAGGGTTCGAATCCCACCCCAGCCTCCCTCCCAGAACTGTTTTATTCCCGACCACTCTTCTTTAAACTACCAATAGATCCAACCAGCATCTCACTACCACCATCCACATAGCCCCACGGGTAGAACCCTGGTCTATCACCCACTAGACCAGGGTTCGAATCCCACCCCAGTCTCCCTCCCAAAACCACTAACCCTATCCCAACCACTCTACTTTATATTGACCGGTTTTTGCCTATTTTATTTCCTTCCTTTCAACCCCTCCTTTTTATTTAAACCCCCCCCCCCCCCCTTCCCCCTCAGCCATCTATCCATCGGCTCTCTTCCTACATCTCCTCCACACTCAGCCCCCGCTCACAGTTCAGTAGGCCTGTGCAACAGATTTCAAACCGAAACCCATAACCCCAACCCCAACCCCAACCCTAACCCTAACCCTAACCCTAACCCTAACCCTAACCCTAACCCTAACCCTACCCTAACCCTAACCCTAACCCTAACCCTAACCCTAACCCTAACCCTAACCCCTAACCCTAACCCTAACCCTAACCCTAACCCTAACCCTAACCTAACCCTAACCCTAACCCTAACCCTAACCCTAACCCTAACCTAACCCTAACCCCTCACTAACCCTAACCTGACCTTTGACCTCTACTAACCCTAACCCTAACCCCTACTCTAACCCTAAGGACACAGGACTTCTAACCCTAACCCTAACCCCTCACTAACCCTAACCTGACCTTTGACCTCCACTAACCCTAACCCTAATCCCTACTCTAACCCTAATGACACAGGACTTCTAACCCTAACCCTAACCCCTACTCTAACCCTAAGGACACAGGACTTCTAACCCTAACCCTAACCCCTCACTAACCCTAACCTGACCTCTGACCTCTACTAACCCTAACCCTAATCCCTACTCTAACCCTACGGACACAGGACTCTTAATCTAACCCTAACCTTGGACTCTAACTAACCCTAACCTTTGACCCCTCAACCCTAATGACTCAGGGGCTTTAACCTAATTCATGACTCAATTAAGACTGACTCTGACCTTTGACTCCACCCTCCTCCCCCTCAAAATATTAATTGTAAATAAATTGTATATAATTTTTCATAGCTCAATTTTGATGGTTTTTTTGTATGTTTATATAGGGTTTTATGATGGTGGTTGTGTTGTATATAGTTTGAGGATTTTCAATCCCATTGGTGCCTTTTTTTCTGTAAATAATACTATTGTAAATAAAATGTATATAATTTAATTTAATTTATTTTATAACCTTATTTTTGGTTTCTTGACGGGGGTCGTGGGGTCGTCTCCCCTTGGGGAGGATGGCACGGAGCGTGCACCTGGATGGCATCGCGCCTGACGGCGCTCTGCCATCCCAAAATCCCTTAACCTAACCCTAACCCTAACCCTAACCCTAACCCTAACCCTAACCCCTAACCCTAACCCTAACCCTAACCCTAACCCTAACCTCTACTAACCCTAACCTGACCCTTGACCCCACTAACCCTGATCCGGACTTCCCCTCTAACCCTAAGGACACAGGACTTCTAACCTAACCCTAACCCCTCACTAACCCTAACTTGACCTTTGACCTCTACTAACCCTAACCCTAACCCCCTACTCTAACCCTAAGGACTCAGGACTTCTAACCCTAACCCTAACCCCTCACTAACCCTAACCTGACCTTTGACCTCTACTAACCCTAACCCTAACCCCCTACTCTAACCCTAAGGACTCAGGACTTCTAACCCTAACCCTAACCCCTCACTAACCCTAACCTGACCTTTGACCTTTACTAACCCTAACCCTAACCCCCTCTCTAACCCTAAAGACACAGGACTTCTAACCCTAACCCTAACCCCTCACTAACCCTAATCTGACCTTTGACCTCCACTAACCCTAACCCTAATCCCTACTCTAACCCTACGGACTCAGGACTTTCAACCTAACCCTAACCTTGGACTTTAACTAACCCTAACCTTTGACCCCTCACCCCAAATGACTCAGGGGCTTTAACCTAATTCCAGACTCGGACGAAGACTATTCCTGACCTTTGACCCCACCCTCCTCCCCCTCAAAACAATGTAGAGGACTATGGGGATTTAATTTTAATTTTTAACTTTTAATTTCAATTTGTAAATAAACTGTACATAATAATAATTTTCATAACTTAATTTTGGTG
The DNA here is from genome assembly GCF_030273125.1 of Centropristis striata. Lineage (NCBI taxonomy): Eukaryota > Metazoa > Chordata > Actinopteri > Perciformes > Serranidae > Centropristis > Centropristis striata. The sequence goes on from NC_081536.1 coordinate 29,684, forward strand.
TTTTTTTCATAAGTTCAGACAAGGTTTTATAATGGATTTTATTTTGTACATAGTTGGTGGATTTTCAGTCACATTTGTGTTTCTTTTCTTTTCTATGTAAATAAAATGTATATAATTTAATTTAATTTATTCTTGAACCTCATTCTGAGTCTCTGACGGGGGTCACGGGGTCGTCTCCCCTTGGGGAGGATGGCATGGAGCGTGCACCTGGATGGCATCGCGCCTGACGGCGCTCTGCCATCCCAAAATCCCTCATACCTAACCCCTAACCCTAACCCTAACCCTAACCTAACCCTAACCCTAACCCTAACCCTACCCTAACCCTAACCCTAACCCTAACCCTAACCCTATCCAAGGAACTTTGTTCCATGATGATAGGACATTCCTATCCGGAGTTATTGGCAAAAACATTCTTGAGGGGCCCCTCAAAGGACGTATTTATCCCTATAACCTAACCCTAACCCTAACCCTAACCCTAACCCTATCCAAGGAACTTTGTTCCATGATGATAGGACATTCCTATCCGGAGTTATTGGCAAAAACATTCTTGAGGGGCCCCTCAAAGGACGTATTTATCCCTATAACCTAACCCTAACCCTAACCCTACCCCTACGGCACTCTGTCATCCAAATCCTTTCTTCCCTAACCCTAACCCTAGCCCCTCAAAGGACGTATTTATCCCTATAACCTAACCCTAACCCTAACCCCTAACCCTAACCCTAACCCTAAAAAGCAGGAGCAAGAATTAAAAAATAAGGGTATTTCATTTGATTTTAAGATTAAGAAGGATATTTTACAAGAACATTTTATTTCAAAAGTTATACGCTTAAGTTAAACATTAAAAAAACAGATTTGATTTGATTTTTTGACAACTTTAGTTACATTTGGATTTAAAAACAAGGGGTTGTAGATGATATAGATATAACAAAGGCTTCATTATAGCCAAAAGAAAAGAAAAAAACAAGTTGTAAGGTATACGGTTAATGGAAAAACAAGAGTAAAAATCAATAAAAGGGAATTTCATCTGATTTCAAGTCAAGAAGGATACGTTGTTTAAAAATAAGTGACCTTTATTTCAAGAAAGGAAAAAAGACAAGTTCATTTATTAAGTTAAAAAATAAGTTTATTTTGCTTTTACAAAGATACAAAACATTGTGACGTCATCATGGATGACGGCCACAAGGATGGGACCAACGCTGGTCGCCTTGGTGTCGGGGTGATAGAGGGCAGGCCCGTGCATTTCCTGTTCCTCGACCTAGAGGGCAGGTTCGAACCCAATTTCCTAACCCTAACCCTAACCCTAACCTAACCCTAACCCTAACTCTAACCCAACCCTAACCCTAACCCAAACATATTTAGTCTAACTTTCCTGGATGTCGACATCCTGGCTTCTGACCAGCAGTTTTGAGGCATTTTGGCTAGTTTTATGTCTTTTACCTGGAAGTGGATGCATTCTCCCCGGAATTAGACACACCTGTAAATTAGCATAAGAATAGAAATGGATGTCAAATATTTCACACTGTTCTGTTTTTCCTTAACCCCCAGACTAAGCAGAAGTGCCCAGAATGTGGCCGCTATTATGCCAGCCTCTCACGCCACATCAGGGCGGTCCATAATATGGCTGACGAAAACCAGAGGCGCCTCCTCATATCCACCCGGTCCCTCCGCTACGGGGGCAAGCTGCGGTGCCCGGTGGAGGGATGCCAGACGGGCAAGGAGTATGTCCGTCTGGACAAGCATCTGTTGACGGCTCACCTTTTCAAACCGGTATGATACTTTACACAACTGAGTCTGAGTAACTTACCGCCTGGAGGTTCAATTCCTGGAAGTGAACTTACCCACCACTCACTCACTCATTTAATTCATCATTCCACAGGGGAAAAAACTCACCAAGGCCATGGCCAGTGCCAAGAAGGCAGCCATACGGCGCAGGCTGAGCAGCCTGGCCAGCACCCCGCCGCCGCCGCCGAGTCCCCCAGGGTCCCCCACAGCAGCTGATGATGTTGGCCGTCTGCAGGAAGGCCTGGAGTCGGTGCACAAGAGGCTGAACCTCCTGATAGCCGAGGTCAATGCCCTGCGGGCTGTGGCCCGGCGGCTGCCCAATCCAGCCACGACACCATCAGGCCGGCCTCCCCGCGCCAAGCGCCCCCACTCACCTCCTCCTGCTGCTGCCTCCTCCTCCCGGAGTCCGTCCCCCGCTCCAGCAGCTCCGTCCTCCAGGTAGCCACCTGGGTGCGTTATCACTATCAATAGTGCCTACTCCGTAATAACGACATGAGCATACATGTCCCACGATATACATGCCTTTTGCCATTGGTGAAAATGTTCTCCTACACTCCTACAGGCAGACTGCTCTCTGACACCGCCGGAGACCCGCAAAATCAACCGCCTCATGTGCCACGACCCAAAGACGGCTGAGGCCTTTTATGTGGTGGGGCCGGAGCTAACTCCACAACAGGGACGGGCGGCCCGGCTGAAGGTGCTGAAGTCCCTAATGATTTCAGTATATGTGCCGGCCCGGAGAAGGCGAGGTGAGTCATATTTAAGGTTTTTTTGTGTAACTATCCTAAATTTTGCCCCGTCAGTCAGGCAGGCATGCTGGGCATGTGTCTGACTTACTTACCGCCAGGAGGTCCAATTCCCGGAAGTTAACTTTCCCCACTGTGTAACTATCCTGGATGTAGACCTTGCCTTCTGAATTAACAAACTAAACGTACCTACCTCTTTTCTTTCAGAATTATTAGAAGCATCTGTGCATGGTGAGGTGTCAGTGGAGGAGGAGGAGGGGGGGCAGCAGCAGCAGCAGCAGCAGCAGCAGCCGGAAGGGGAGGGAGAGGTCCCACAGGAGGTGGTGGGACGGGTCCTGTGCTTCGGACTCTGGGAGCTCCGAGTGACTTTTTTTTACCCCCTTTTTGGTTTTTGTTTTTTTTTACTTTTTGTACATATTTTTATATATAGATCGACGTGTGTATTGTGTGTGTGTGTGTGTGTGTGTGTATTTATTATTATTGTTCTAAAATAAAAACCCTGTTCAAACACTAAGGTTTCATTCTTTAGAACCATCAAAAAACAAACACTTAGTGGTTCATATTTCCACGAAAGCAACATGGAAGTGAACTTTCCCCACAGTCCCTTCCTGGACTCTGCCCCGTCGGTCGGGCGGCCGTCCTGGGGCATGTGTCTTAAGATTGAGAGCGGTGGGTAAGTTCACTTCCAGGAATCAGACCTCCAGGCGCTAAGTTTCTCTAGCGCCTGGAACCCTAACCCTAACCCTAGTCTGTCTTAACCCTAACTCTGATGTTCTACCCTAACCCTAACTTTTTACCCTGAAACCTATCTTTCACCCAAAACCTCAGTCTAATTTCATTGGGTTGGTAAGGGCTAAAATTATTTACAAGGGGAATTCATTATAAAAAGTTGATTGACTAAAAATTCATAAATTTTGTTTGAAAAGGGTTAAAAATGGGATTATAATCATGGGATTTGGCATTGGAAGGGTTAAAAGGGTTTGGTTTAATTAATAAATACTATATATAAATAAGTACATCAAAAATAACTCAATCAGGGGTTTAGTGGTTAAATTCATGGGATATAGGTGATTTTGGCATTTAGGGGGTTAAAAATACATCAAAAACACATTTTGGCATTAACCGCGAGGACGGTATAGTCTAGAAACACATAAATATTAGTTAAAACCAAAAATTTGCATTTACCGCGTGTTAACCGCGAGGACCAAAATATTTATATATTAATATTTTTTACTAAAACCATAATCAGATAGTCTAAAACTGTTGAAATTTATTTAAAGCCATTACCACATGTAAGTTTTACATTGCCAGAGCTGATTAGTAGGAGTGAGCACTGGAGAGAGCTCATTCTGAGCCTGGCAACCGATGAGTCAACAGCTCTGCCAGACCATTCGACAGCTAGTTGCTGCTTATAGTTATTAGTGTGCCTGACCTGAAGAAGACCCTGACAGGGTCGAGACGTCGTTTTTGTTTACTTTAATTTGGCACACCTTCCTTTGTTTTCTAAAAAAACAAAAAAATCAAAAAAAAATCATAAAGACCAAAAAGGTTTTTTTTAAAAACCAAGAAAGGTTTTTTTAAAAACCAGAAGATGGACGGTTGGACGGTGGTGCGTTACGGCAGGAGAGGCTGGCGCAACCGTCAGCCATTTTGGGATCAGGGAGACGGAAGGTCCTGGGGGATGGACAGTGCACGTGCCCCCTCTTATCGGAGGGAGACCCAACGCAGTTACCCTAACCCCAACCCGAACCTTCCGATTCGAAAGCCATGAACACCATGGCAACAAATACCAACACTGGACCCTAAACCCAACCCGTTCAATCCTTATTGTGGGAGACTCAAACCTCTCCAGACTGCCCCGAATGTGGGACAACCGAGTCCAAGTGGACTGCTACCCAGGGGCCAACCTCGGTCATGCCAATGTGCTCTTGAGATATAGAACACCAACCTCAGACCAGGTGAGCAAAGTGGTTCTATCCTTCGGCCTTAATAACAAGAGCCAAGGCAACCCATCCATCCTAGAGAAGGCACTCCACAACATGCTCTCGGCGGCCAAAAATACCTTCCCCCAAGTGGAAATATTCATCCCAATCATTAATTTCTCAGACCAACTAGATGACAAAACTAAGTCCAACATCAGGACCCTCAACAACTTCATCAAAAAATGGACCCACTACATTCCTCGATTAGACAAAGACTCCTTCTCCACAGTGGGGGACAAGATCCATTGGACCCCAGGAACAGCCGGAGCAATTTGGCAACATTGGAAGACTTTTTTAGTCTAAACCCTAACCCCAGAAGGGGTCCCTAAACCAGAAAACAAAGAAGTTCTGAACTTATCATCCCACCTTAATTTGACCCACTCCCAACAAAAACTCCTCAAAAAAGGCCTGTCTTTTGTTCCAACATGGAACGCAGCCCAAAATAATAGAGACTCGCTCCTACTCCACCTATCGGAATATCACAGAAAAATAAAACTCAGTTCCTTCTTTGGCCCCACACCACCTACCCAAAAGAAACCCTTCCTCCCCAAATCCCAATGGGAACCACCACCAGAAAAAATACCCCCTGAAATCCTGGCCCTCATTCAAAAAGATCACTAAACAGTGTCCAACTTAAAACAAATGGCAGACAAACCCAACCTCACACCACAGGAGATCTAGGCCTTACAAGAATTAAGAGAAAATACGGCAATAGTAATCAAACCGGCGGACAAAGGGAGGGCAGTAGTTATCATGGACCGGACAGACTATATACATGAAGCCCTACGCCACCTGGGAGACCAGAATTATTACATCCCCTTGAAGGAACCAATGTTCCTGGAAACAGTGACGCAAGTAGCGGACATCCTGAATGCACTGGGAAAGAAAAAGATAATGAACAAGACACAAATTGGATATCTAAAAGGGGACGACCCCCCGAGACGAGATACTTTTACTTCCTGCCCAAAATACACAAACCCCCTGAAAAATGGACGATCCCCTACAGAATCCCACCTGGCCGACCAGTAGTCTCGGACTGCAGCAGCGAAAGTTATGGGATAGCAGAATACTTGGACTCATTCCTAACTCCCATCTCCTGAAACCACCCCAAGCTAAGGGTCTTAATGAGAGGAACCCTCTCTGAACAACAACTACACAAAGAAAGGACTGATAGGAAAGATAGATAAACAGTAGAAATGTAAATAATTCTGATGGTTAGGTAGAAACGTATTGTAAATACGTCGTTAGAGTAAAAGAAATTTGTTAGAAATAGTCTTTTATAGTTAAGTGGAAATGTGTTGTAAATAGTCCTTATGGTTAAGTAGAAATTTGTTGTAAATGTTCCTCATAATTAAAGCCCTGAATGTAACTTACCAAAATCTGTAAATATAATTGTTCAAATTTCAACACATTGTTCTCATTCTTAGAAGTCTGAATACACCTAGAGTTCATAGAAATTTTTTTTTTTTTTTTTTTTAAATAGTAACAACATGGGAGATTGTATTTACATATCTCATTGGGAAAGTAATATAATCCCTGTTTACACGTTCTAATACCGACCGTTTAAAAAAAACTAAAAAAATGAAAAACTGAATGGAAATAAAAGATAAAAATGGGATAGAAAGTGAGGACAAAAAGGGATCAAAAGTTCAAGGCCAAATAAGCTGGAATCAAAAGACTTCTGGTCTGGATTCAAAAGCTTAATGCCGGAACAAAGCCCCATCTGATTCTTTCCCTTATCATTATTATTTCCACTTCCTTAACATTATTATTTCCAATACTTGGGTCATTTCCCATAACATTAATTGTTTCCATCACATATGGACTTCACAATCATTTATAAACCTTTCTTAAACTCTAGTAATTAATATTAACATTATCAACTTTAAATTATGGTTAAAGTTAGGTTAGGGTTAGGAAGAAAGTGTTTTTGGCATCCGGCATCCCGAAGGGATGTCGGATGCCCAGGCACTCTCTTTCCAGCACATCCCCGTGTAGGCAGGGTTAGGGTTAGGGTTAGGGAACTGTCTTCTCTGAACCTGTCCTCCAGCCTGGAAGACAGGTGGTGCACGGGCCCTCCCCCTCCCATCCCATCCCAGCCCCGGTTTGACCAACGTTGGTTTTGTGCAGGTCCCTGGTAACAGAGGCGACCTCTCCTCCCGTACCACACCTGCGTCCATCCATCCCCATAGCCAGTCATACTGGCTGTTAATTCCGTATACGGAAACTTTTATTTTTAGATTTCTGTATCCGGTAAGTGTTTATTTTTCAAGTTTCCGTATACGGTTAGTCTCCCAGGTAAGTATAAAACCAAACAAAAGTGTTCTTCTTTTCCTTTACAGGTCTCAGGTAGGTAAAATAAATGAAACTGCCCTTTTTCAGGTATCCGGTAAGTATAAAATTAAATTAAATTGTCCTTTTTCAGGTCTTCAGTAAATATGAAATCAAAGAAATAAACAAAATGGTCCTTTTTCGGGTTTCAGGTAAGTAAAACAAATAAAATTTCCCTTTTTCAGGTCTCCGGTTATCTTCCGGTAAGTATAACAAAATAAATAAAATGTCCTTTTTCAGGTTCTGTAAAACAAATAAAACTGTACTTCCTCTGCTATATCAATAATGCTCCTTGTATAACTACAATGAAGCCTTTGTTATTTATATATAATAAAGAAATAAAACTTGAAAAGAAATGGTGTCTTTTTTTCAAAGATCAAACCAAAAAAACCAAAACAAATAAACTCCCCAAATAAAATGTGTGCCCTTGCAACGTTTCAACCCCTATGGGTCTTCTTCAGGCTTGGCACACCACAAAACAAATAAAATAACTGTTAAAAATCAAGGCTTCTCAAGCACTTAAGAGCTGTTACCCCTTTGAGAGTCAGAGCAAGAATGAGCCTCTCTCCAATTCCCCTCTGCTGAGTATAGGCTCCTCCCACTTTTTTTTCTCCAAAAGATTAAAGCAGCAGAAAGACAACTGGCTTTTTAACTAAGTTAACCCTATAAATGTTGCATGTTTTTAACTACCCATATTACATTATGTTATTTTAAGTATTATGTCCCAATTTTAACCCCATAAATGCCATATATTAATCAATCCCTTCCTACATTTCTTTATATTGTACCCCAAATCCATTTATTTGTATAAATTTATATTTAAACCAATCCTTTTATAAAATCCTAAATTATTAACCCATTAAATACCCCCCAATTTTCATATTTTTGAAAAATAATAATAATGATAATCCAATTAAACAATTGGAGCCTCAGATAAGGGTTAGGGTTAGGGAACTGTCTTCTCTGAACCTGTCCT
>NC_081536.1:42500-110000 GCF_030273125.1 Centropristis striata
GGTAAGTACAAAGGTATAAATACAATGTCACAATATGTTGGGATTCTACCACAGGTGAATTTTGGGTTCATTTGTGGACTTTAACATTTGTGGACTAAATGAGACATTTTCCTAAGTCAACTCAACAAAATGGCAGAACCTCCATTTTGTCCCCTCTCAAGAACTTCAGTTCCCAGAATGCACTGCATTTATGACACCTTCTAGGTGTCATGTCATTGGTCAAGGCACCCTTGACAGGAGGTCCACTGGCCTGCTATAAAGGAGACAGTCCTCCCTGTCTTCTCTCTCTCTCTCTCCACCGTTCCTGCTTGGAAGCTTCTTCAGGAGGGGATCCAGATCCTGGAGCCACCAGCCCCCTTCCTCCCTCACTCCCTGCTGAGATCCTCTGCAGCTGAGGTGAGGCCTCCTACAACCAGAATCTCCTTGTCCACAAGGAATCCTGAACAACTGCAACTCTGACCTTCTCTGCACACCAAAGTTGCATTAAATGAACACAAAGTTCATTGCATCTGTCAGAGACAGCTCGAATTCAACAACAAGGACAACCAGCAACTTAATTTGCAAGACGGTAAATTATTGAACTCAACTTCCTTCTTCCACTCTTCTGCTGAAAAGCCCCCCCCCCCCCCCCCCTTTTCACCGGACTCGTGAGTAATGTAACTGGGCTTAGATAAGAAATCAGCAAGGACTTTAGCAACAAGGATTTGACCTGTGATTAATGATTTGGTTTATATGTGTGTTTTAAGTAGATTTATGTGAAATTCGTGTTACGATCAAAGTTGTATGTTAATCTTGCTTTATACAGACAGTCAGTCTTGATGCAACTAACTATACTAACCTTTGACGTGCTCACACACTGATTAAATCATAGCTGGAGTTTTACAACTCATTGTTTGAGGAGTGGCAACCCCCCTCACACACACACACACACACACACACGTTCCCTCTCTTTTGTAATGTAGTTCTTATTTTATAGATGTGTGCTTTTATCTGCTTTACTTGTTTAGAATAAATACCTTTGATTACGAATGCTGTCTATTTAATGTTGTACATTATGAACGATATGCCATCCTCTTCTTTGACAAGAATTCACGATTCCTTCAACCACTATTAAATATTAATATGGTAATTTGATTATAATTATATTCATAATTAATAATCAGTGTTCCAAATTGATAGTTAAATAACTTTATGAGACTGATTTAGGTGAATTGGCTATATTTTTCTGTTCTTACAGATGGTGCCCCTTTTTACGAGCTGACTTAGAGCAAATCAAGTCATATCATTTCTTATAATTAATAATTGTTTATGATAATCATTAATAATTCTTATAGCCATCTAACCACACTTTTGAACCGTGAGATCCACATAAGTGTTCATCCTGCATATTTGGTATCCTTATGGAAGAGATAGCATTTATGATAACGCCCTTTTATTAATATATTCGACGCCCTGTGCAAGGTCATCATTTATTCATAAAAGAGCCATCCTTAATCCCCAACATTTTTGGTGATCCTTGATGAAGGCGATTGGTATCTTTAAACAGATACCCCAACATAGTTGACGCCCCGGTGCGTAATTACAACAAATACAATGTAAAATAATATGTCTATAAAAGGTAAATCTTAAAATTTAAATCTAAAAATAAATTCAATTCATTAATAAAATATAAAAAAAGGAAGTGCAATACAAACCTTGACCAGCAGGGGACAAATTCACTCTGCAATGTCTCTGTGCAGCGATGATGTAGAAAACTCCACTCAAAGTCTTCCTGTGGAATAATGCAGGTGCAATGCAGAATTTGTCCAGCAGAGGGCAGACCTCACCTTAGAAAAATCCCTATTTAGCGCATTACAATCTCTAAACTCAATAAAATAAGTAATTAAATATAAATACATCAAATACATTATCAAATACGGTGAATAATTATAAATATAATTAATAAAAATAAAAATAATATAAAATAAATAAAATATAATGAATTATTAAATGATGGAAAATAAATCTAGTACAACAAAATAACCCAATTGGCTTGAGACACACACCAGGGTTTGATCAACCTTGGCTGGGCCTCCCTCAGGTGAGGGCGTCTAGTGATAAATGGCCAAAACACCCTGTGATCCTGGGGTCCACTACTGAGGATGTGTCTCACAATCTGGACTTAGTCCACATAGAAGCTTTATTGAAAAACAGATGAGATCTCATCCCAATACAGGAATAATACTGTAAGAAAAAAAACAGAATAAACGTCCACATGTGACTTCATACAAAAACATATTCCACATCCTAATACAACAGAAATGTGATGTACAAACCAGATTATACCTCCACCAAGTCAAAAAGACAGAAAAGAAGAAAAATACTCAAAACAGAATACACGTCCACATGTGACCCAATAGAAAAAAAGATTCCACTGAAATGTGATGAACAAACCCGACTATACCTCCACCAAGTCAAAAAGACAGAAAAGAAGAAACATCAAGACCAACCTTTTCCAAAAAAGCCTCAGCAAGTAGAATGATAAATAGACAAAAGTAGACTAATTCTAATTCCAGTTTAAAGGGGGTAGTAGGCGATGAGAGCTGCGGACGACGTGCAACGGGCAGTCCACTTTAACTGCCCAGTGGTTGGACGATGCAGGGGGAGTCATCGAGATAACTTCAAATATCTAACCCTAACCCTCAAGGGACATATTCATCCCTATAACCTAACCCGAACCCGAACCCTAAAATAGAGCAAAATCATTCACAAACTTTTTGTCATAAACATTACAGTGCTTTGGACAGCAACGTGACATGAGAAGTAGAAACAGGGAAAGTCACAAACTACCACTACCACAAACTCATGTGAGTTGAAAAAGTGTGAAAAAGAGCTTCCAGAGGATGAAATGTAAAGAAGAAAGCAGAAGGTAATCTCTCTGTGTGAGCAATAATGTTTGTCAGCTCCAACAGAAGCTGAAGGACCAGGGGCATTAACTTGCATTGTAGCGAAATCCATGTCAGTTTCACGGAAATTTTAGTGATTCCGTGGCTATTCCACAGATTTTGAGTTAAGCAAATCTGTGGCTATTTCACGGATTCCTGTGAGACCATGTTGGGTGGATGGTAAGAGCATAAATTGAGATTGTGTTTTGGTGTTAAAACTACTACTAGTATTGACAAGGGGGAATGCTTTAGTTTAATTTCTAACATATATATATAAAAAAAAAATTAAATTATTCTTTTTCTCTTCTTTTCTTCTTTAACATATAGCACTCCTTTAGCGATGACAGTTAGCTCTTAAAGTTATGTACTTACTTGATTCCTATGGTCTATGTCTAGTACCTTCAGGTTGAATGCACTTATTGTAAGTCGCTTTGGACAAAAGCGTCTGCTAAATGACATGTAATGTAATGTAATGTAATTTTATATTTACATTTTTTTTTTTTTAATGATTGTGAGTTATCATTAACTATTAATTCATTATAAGTTGGGTATTTGTTTTGTTATATTTCCTAAAACTGTAAGGGTAGAAATATTGATCGTAAATTCATTTCAACAGGAGGGCCTGAAACTACAGCCCACAGAAGCTGGCAAGACACTACAAGGTTCTGCAGGAGCTATACAAATCCAGGCCCAGACCCAACAAGAAGGATGTTGCCCAGCTCTTGGACCTTGAATACCGAGCAAGTCGGACTTACATTGACTCTGATGTTATGAAAGAGCAGGACCACACTGCAGACTACAAACTCTCAGGTCAGAATTAAACTATTTTTAGAAGTAAACCCACTATGTGTACATCTGTTTGCTTTTGAGCATCTAAAGCAAACTTATACATGGGTACAAATGTAAACATCTGTATGTGAAGAGTAAGTTGTTGCTTGCATTAAATGCTTAATTATGTTTAATTATTGCTAACTAGTTTTATTATTTTGTATGGCTATATCTTGAACAATGATATTCCCTTGCCTATAAAGTGTGTGTGTGTGTGTGTGTGTGTGTGTGTGTGTCTGTGTCTGTGTTCAGTCTGTCATACTGTATAATCTCAGAGGAAGGCTGTGCTTCTCTGGCCTCAGCTCTGAGCTCCAACCCCTCCCATCTGAGAGAGCTGGACCTGAGCTACAATCATCCAGGAGACTCAGGAGAGAATCAGCTGTCTGCCTTAAGAAAGAATCCACACTGCAGACTGGAGTCAGACAGGTTGACACTCTCAGGTGTGTACAGACAGACAGGTGGACACTCTCAGGTATGGATAGGTGGACAGGTGGATCGACAGCAGGTCTCATTGTGTCTCTGTCTAACCGAGTATTTCTGGATGATGTAATGGTGATATGAAGTTGATTGTGATTGTGTCTCTTCCTGCAGGGTGGACCATGGTGGACTGCAGAGACTGAGACATGGTGTGAGGAAGTGTGAGTGTGTTTCAGCTTAATTCATCAGAACTAACCGTCACATGTTACAGCAGATTTTGACTCTTTCTTGACTGAAGTCAGGATTCCGCTTCTGTTTTCATTCAGTGTGGCTAGAAATATGTTTGAATTCAATAAATCCATTCAAATCCACCAACACAAAGAAAGTGAACACAGTGATCCAACAAAACTAAAATAAATACATTTCCGACAGTTGAGCCAACAGAAAGCTGACTTTGTTTCTTCTTCTCTTGACATGTAAAGTTGTTAATAAATCAACAGGTGATAACCTGCAGCTGTTTTGTGTCTTGTTCTCTCCATCAGATGTCTGTGAACTGGCAGAGTAAAAGAGGATCAGTCGTATCCTGATCATCCAGACAGATTTGACTACTGGCCTCAGCTGCTGTGTAGAACTGGTTTGACTGGTCGCTGTTACTGGGAGGTAGAGTGGAGCGGAGAGGTTGATATATCAGTGAGTTACAGAGGAAACAGGAGGAATGGAGACAGTGATGACTGTGAGTTTGGATGGAATGATCAGTCTTGGTGTCTGAGCTGCTGTAACAATGGTACCACAACAGATGGCGTCCACCAAGAACAATCGCCTCCTCCTCCTCCTCCTCCTCCTCCTCATCCTCCTCCTCCTCCTCCTCTGGTAGAGTAGCAGTGTATGTGGACTGTCCTGCTGGCTCTCTGTCCTTCTACAGAGTCTCCTCTGACACACTGATCTACCTCCACACCTTCAAAACCACATTCAGTGAACCTCTTTATCCTGGGTTTGGGCTCAGTTCAACTGGTTCCTCAGTGTCTCTGTGTCCTCTGCAGGTCTGAGTGTCTCTCCTGTGGACAAGAAGATCAGCTGCCAGAAAACACTAATATGGGGTTACTTTGTGTCTTTATTATTATTAATATAATGATTATAGGTTTGATTGCAAAATGTTCCGCACTTAAATCATGAAAAAGTTTTTAAGTGCTAAACTAGCTGTGATCAAAGTGTGAGCCAATCTAAAAGTTTTGTTTGTTAACTAAAATTTGAACCCTAACCGTAACCCTTTGAATGAAAATATTAATACATCGCAATCACAAATAAAAGTACATTTTAATTTCGGTGTTGAGAGTTTTGTAATCAAAGCCGTTCTGTTTGGCTGCAAAATAAAGACACAAAAGTAAGCCCGTGCATGAAGCATGAAGTATGATATGTCCTCTGAGTTTCTTTCTGTGAGGAGGCTCTGAGTGTCTGCAGGTTCAGATGAGACCTTGTAGATGTTCCACACTCTCATGCAGAGATTTTGCTCGGTATGCATCCTGCGTCATGAATGCATAAGCGTCTGCAAAGGAGGCAGTAAACTCTCTGTCCATGCGTCCCAGGGTGCCTCATTTTCCCATGAAGAATGACACATTATGAACAACAAAGTGATGTTAAAATGACAAACAAGCAGAAAAACCTGCTGATGGCAGACCAGACAAGTGCTATCCCATGTTCTCGGTCTCGCCACACGTTAGTTTAGCCACTTCACAAACAACTCGCCAGTGAACATGGATTTAACTTCAACAATTAAGAACATGAACTTCATAGTAGTTAATAAAGTGCCGTTACCACTGTACAAAGCTGTGTTCAGACGTCGACCATGTTTAAACCTCTGGACCTACTGTAATGAAATAAAGAAAACACACTGGTGGCTGTGATTTAAAAAAATAAATACATTAAACATCTGCGCATACATCCTGATCCCCACAAGATTGTGAAAAAAAAGTTTCAATTTGAATTTTGGTAGCTTTCTTTTTATGTTTTACTATACAGGCAGTGGTGGAATATAACTAAGTATATTTACTCATGTAATGTACAATTTTGAGGTACCTTTTCTTGAATATTTCAATTTTATGTAACTTTATACTTCTACTTCACTACATTTTGAGGCAAATATTCAGGCAATACTTTACTGAATTTCACAAATAATGAAACTTCTATCAGTAACTTAATTAATATATCAGCAAAATATGAATCCATAAAATTATTTGCCTAAAAACATTACCCTCCTTTAAAATATTTTATAAAAAATGTATTAAAATATCACTGGAATCCAAAAATAATAATTGTAAATTGACAAAAACATTAAAATTACCTTGTCTTTTCAAATTTATTCCAACCCCTTATCAGACCAAACTTTTATTTTAGATTTTCTAGATATTGTATTGTTTATGTATGTGTGTAAGTAAATTCAGTCATCTTATAATAAATGTTTGTTCTTTACTTTGTAACATCCAACTGACAATAATTTTAAAAAAATACTGACACTTTTGCTTCAGTAAGTTTTGGCTGCAGTTCTTTTACTTGTAGTGGAGTAATTGTGTGGTATTAATACTTTAAATTATTGGTTGCATGGAGGCTTACTAAGTACATTTACTCAAGTACTGTACTTGACTATAAAGTTATGTTGAAATACTCAAGTAAAGTAAAAGTATCTCCAAGTGTTACTTAAGTACAGTACTGGAGTAAATGTACTTAGTTACATTCCACCACTGCAAATAACAGTTTTCTGTCACTCATTCAAACTTGATGGAGAAAATAAACTCCTCCATGATGATAATCAGGATTGTGTCTTTTAATCTCATCTTGTGTGTGTTTTTGTTGTTGTTTGTTTCTATTTTTCGTTCATGTGCAAACTTCAGATTGCTTGAAACACGACCAGAGGTGGAATGTAACTAAGTACATTTACTCAAGTACTGTAAATTAAGTACAAATTTTGAGGTACTTGTACTTTAATTGAGTATTTCCATTTTATGTGACTTTATACTTCTACTTCACTACATTTAGAGGCAAATATTGTACTTTTTTGTTCCACTACATTTAGCTGACAGCTTTAGTTACTTTTCAGGTTGAAATTTTACATAAAAAACATGGTCAAGTGATGAGACGTTAAAAAAATTAAACCTCATAACAGTATATTAAGTAGTTAAAATGAATTCTGTCTTTTCAAAATCAGAGCACTAACATAAATGCATTAATACAAATAATAATAATAAGAACAGACTAAATGTTGAAGATAAAGTGACTGTTTACATCGCCCTTTTGCTTTGACGTTTTCACGTACTTCCGACCTGCATGACCCGCCCTACTCTGCCTCTGATTGGCTCATCAGTCCTACAGTTAACCAATCTAATCAGTGAAGGCAGTGAGTCCCAGCCAATTAGAGACAGAGGAGGGCGGGCCATGGCTTCACCATCCTGGAGGAAAAAATGGGCAATCTGGCTCTATATTACTGAATAATGCGCATCAGGGGGATTTAGAAGTGGCTATACGCAATGCTGACCGAAAAATAAGTAAGTATTCCCTGGACTACACCACTGGGTCCATTCTGCACAACGAGTTCTTTTACTTTTGATACTTTAAGTACATTTTGATGCTGATACTTTTGTACTTTTACTTCAGTAAGTTTTGAACGCAGGACTTTTACTTGTAGTGGAGTAATTTCACAGTGTGGAATTAGTACTTTTACTGCAGTAAGGGATCTGAATACTTCTTCCACCACTGAACACGACTGAATAAAAAGCTGACTGGAGAACCAAACCACCAAACATCGAAGGAGATCATTTCCACCACAGGATGGCAGTAGTCGAACAACAACCATCTTTATTTTCTCAATGAAGAAGAAGACTTCCGGTGCCGGAGGAATGTGCTTCCTGCGTGGACATGCACGTGTGGTAAACAAGCATCTGCATCTGTGGGAGAGCAAGCATGGACTCCTCGGCCAAGTGGAGTAATTTACCCACAGCTCCCAGTCTGAAGAACCTGACTGAAGGAGGATTTGGCGTCCTGAAGGAGTCTCAGCATGGAGCTGTGCAGGATCTAACCAAAGCTCACATCGAGTCGTTTGACCAGGCTGTCACTGACGGGCTGAGCCGCGTCGTGCAGGTCAGTTCATGTTAAATATAATCTATATATAACTTTAACTATCTGTAAAACCAGAGGTAGAAGAAGTATTCAGATCCTTTACTGCAGTAAAAGTACTAATACACACTGTGAAATGACTCCACTACAGTAAAAGTCCTGCGTTCAAAACTTACTGAAGTAAAAGTATCAAAAGTATCAGCATCAAAATGTACTTAAAGTATCAAAAGTACTCATCATGCAGAATGAACTCACTCAGATTGTTTTATACGTTATAAATTTATTATTCGATTATTTGTAGTGATTCATTTTTGTTAACAGCGTTTTACTGTTGTCCAGGTAGGGCTCATTTTAACTACTTTATATGCTGTTATGTGGTTTATTAATAAAAATGCATTGTCATTTTGTATTGATCACATGTTTTTATGTTCAATCTCGACCTGAAAATCAATTAAAGCTGTCAGCTAAATGTAGTGGAATAAAAAGTACAATATTTACCTCTAAATGTAGTGAAGTAGAAGTATAAAGTTACATAAAATGGAAATACTCAAGTAAAGTAGAAGTACCTCAAAATTTTACTTAAGTACAGTACTAGAGTAAAAGTACTTAGTTACATTCCACCACTGCCACTAAGAGACACAAATGACAAAAAATAACCATAAAGGAAATACAAATTCTATAAATAGACACAAAACGACCAAAAGAAAGACCAGAAAATTCACTAAACGGCTACAAACAGACACAAAATGACCTAAAAAAACAAAAACAAAGATAATAATGGCTGATTATAAGCGGTGGAAGAAGAATTCAGATATTTTACTTAAGTAAAAGTACTAGTACACACTGTGAAATTACTCCACTACAGTAAAAGTCCTGCGTTCAAAACTTACTGAAGTAAAAGTAAAAAAGTATCAGCATCAAAATGTACTTAAAGTATGAAAATTAAAATTACTCGTAGTGCAGAATGGACCCACTCAGATTGTTTTATAGATTCTAAATATATCATTAGATTATTTGTAATGATGCATTTTTGTAAGCAGCATTTTACTGTTGTCCAGGTAGTATTTTAACTACTTAATATGCTGTTAAGTGG
This sequence comes from Centropristis striata, assembly GCF_030273125.1. Taxonomy (NCBI): domain Eukaryota; kingdom Metazoa; phylum Chordata; class Actinopteri; order Perciformes; family Serranidae; genus Centropristis; species Centropristis striata. The sequence goes on from NC_081536.1 coordinate 51,867, forward strand.
TTTATTAACAAAAATGCATAACCATTTTGTATTGATCACATGTTTTCATAACATTTTCCATGGTTTTCTTGATAATAACCAAATCATTAGCAAGAAAACCATGGAAATGTCTAGATATCAGCTCTTAAATTAAACTTTTATGAGCTGTTATTGTTGTTATCATTATATTTGTGTAAACAAATGTACCTTTAGTTGTACCAGGCGTTAAAATGAACAAGAAATTGAAGGAAAAGGGTGGCCTAATATTTTTTCCATATGTGATATACCACTTATACTTTACTGTGTTTATCTCTGCAAATATTTAAATATATTTATTCATTGATGTTCATACTAATACATGCAACAACCAATTTAACCTATTTAACATGCTAAAATAGATTTTCTCTAATATGCAATATCTGTAAAATGCAAAGTTCTCCCAGGAAAACAAACAAACACAAAAATATATATTAATAATAAATGTCAAAAAGCAGAAATGTATGTGTATAATGTGTATAGAATGTATGTATATTGTCTGTTTTCCATATCTATGTGTCTGTGACAACTAAATTTCCCCACTGCGGGATAAATAAAGTCAGATCTTATCGTATCTTATCTTAAATAATCAGTATCCTGTATATACAGTATATAAATATGTAATTTACTATTGATCTCAGGTCCTGGAAGCTAAAAAAATGCTTGACAACTACTTTAATTTAATTTTGGAAAGTGTGTAGGAACCCTGAGTATTTTTCCAGCAATTTAATTTTTTTGTGGTATAATTTCTCAGGCCATCCCTCCCTTGGAGTTCACATTCAAAAATGACCGGATCAGCCTTGCGTTTGTTGAAGCCACCATCTACAACCCAGTGGTGGCCAAAGGGAGCATCTGCAGGGAGCTGAAGGTGTTTCCAGCAGAGTGCCGGGGCAGGAAATGTACATACAAAGGAAAAATGGTGGTAAGTCTGAAAATGTGTCTTAACGTGCATGTGAGGGGCACGATAACGCTTTGGTCAGATTACAGTTTGTTCGTGTTTTGTATCATCTCAGGCAGACGTCAGCTGGTCGGTCAACGGAGTCCCTAAAGGCATCATCAAACAGTCCATGGGTCACCTGCCCATCATGGTGAAGTCCAAGCTGTGTAACCTGCACGGCATGTCGCCCAGAGAACTCGTAGAGCGCCACGAAGAAGCAGAGGTAACTTTAACTCCCACACGTCTAACAAAACAAATCTATATTTCTGTCAAATTAAATTTCCGCTTTATTTGTTCCTTTGTCTTCGGGGTTATATAACTTTTTGCACATTCATGTGACATATGACAGAACCATTTATTCTGGTAGCACTGGCAGTCCTGAAAAAAATGGTGTATATTACTTTATTCTGCATCAAAGGGTTGAAGAAATACATGCATTTAACAAAAAAAACAGGCGGAAATAAACAGGAAAAATGGTCTTAGACTCCCTCGGGTTAAAGCACTGCAAGATGGAAGAGAAATGCAGAGCATGTAGGGAAGAAACCTGCCAACCCGAGTATCTATAACAATTAATCAATTAATCGCTGCATGCATACATGGGCAAAATAAAAGATATATATAGAGTACAATGCAGAAGCCTGTTTTGATAATGGACGCTTTTATTTTGAAAGGACAAAAAGAGACTTGATCCTGGCGATCGTAAAACTGACTTAACTGAGATTAAACTGTAAAGATAATGTCAAGGAGTTCAATGTTTTATGTTTTAGCCCCCGAAGAGACATGAGGTTAGTTTCGACAGTTATCTTCATATTTAATTGTGTTTTGTGTTTAAATAAGTTTTTGATCAAATTAAACTCAGTAATTTATGCTAGCAAGGTTTGGTACAGTAAGATAGTTTTGCTCAAATTAATACTCTTGTATTTCTCTTTGTTTTTTAATTGTTATTGCAACTTTCAGTTAGTAAACTGTAGCTTTATTCAACTTAATTTTAAAGCTCATTGTCTTATTGACGTACGGCTGCAGAACTGAACGATCGGCGTGTTTCAGTTCAGTGATTCTGATACGCAACCATTAATCGATCATAGATTAATTATTCCCATCACTAATTTAGATACTAAAGTCCTTTACAGTGGATTAACAGTAAAGTGGTTAGCAGGAGCTTTTTTGTGCTAATAGCATCACTGTATTTAGAGATATATTGTTCAGAATCTCTCTACAGTGCTTTAACTGTATTCCCCACTGTAACTGTATTTACATTATTTAAAGCTCTTTGTGATATGAGCGATGATAGGAAGGTTTAAACACTGGAACATTAGGGTTAGCATGTATCCATATTTATCAATAAATACTTCACTCTAACAGGAAATGGGAGGTTATTTCATCGTGAATGGAAATGAGAAGGTGATTCGTATGCTGATTATGCCGAGGAGGAACTACCCGATCGCCATGTCGAGACCCAAGTGGAAGAGCAGAGGACAGGGATACACTCAGTACGGTCAGTACCACATGCTGATGATTCAATAATAATATTAATAATAATAATAACAGCTGCATATCTTTTTTACAGCGGCTGTAATGAGATTTGTCACCTCTCAGGTATTTCCATGCGCTGCGTGAAGGAAGAACACACAGCCGTCAACATGAACCTGCATTATCTGGAAAACGGGACCGTGATGCTGAACTTCATCTACCAAAAGGAGCTCTTCTTCCTCCCGCTTGGCTTTGCACTGAAGGTAGTATTATATTATTATTATTATTATTATTATTATTATTATTATTATTATTATATTAGTATTATTAGTATTATTGTTTGTGTGCAGCATTCATTATGAAGTAAAAAGAGAGATGTTAACCCTCTGAACCTCATGCAGTTTCAGGTTTTTTTGTTGTTTCTCCCATCACATTTTACTCACTGGCCTTGTTTTTTAGTTTTGTACATCCCGTAATATGGTGTTTTTCTGTCATTTCTGGCCAAATTATGCTCAAATATGTATCAACAGACTATAATTGACCCATTTGAAGCATTTTCAGGCATTTTGAAATGTGACCACTTTTGACAAAAATCGACATGCTATATATAGTATAACTTTTTTCAGTTGTTGGACATAGCATCATATGGTGTTTTTCTGTCATTTCTGGTCTTATTTGCTCTTTTGTGTTTTTAGGCATTTTAAAATGCTTAAAATTGGTCAATTATAGTCTATTGGTACATATTAGAGCATAATGTGGCCAGAAATGACAGAAAAACATTTGGGGGATGTCCAAAAATGACCCCCACAAAAAAATGTCATGCTATAGTATCACCATTATATTTAATGGCTTGCAACCATAAATGCCTGTGTCTAGGTTCAAAGGGCGTCTTTGATGAAAGTAGTCAATGTGAATGAACGTCAGTTTTTTAACTTTTTCTGTTCTGTAATCCAACAGCACAGCCAGACATCGTTTCCCCTGAAACTCATCAGTTTTCCTCTGTTTCCTTATTGTTTGTATCGCTCGCATCTGTTTTTTGCCACCAGTCTGCGGACGCAACGGCCAGTGACGTAGCCAAATTGGTCTATAGTGCAGTACTTATTGAATAATTTATCTGTTTTGTGTAAACAGCCTGCAGTTCAGATGTAATTATATAGAACTTTTTTTACGTGACAATTAGTCTCACTCTCAGCAAAGTCATACATGTTGTGCTTAATTTACTCCTTTTTACAGGATCTGAACCAAAATCTGAAATAGTTTATTGATCCCCGGGGGAAATTGCTTTGTTACATTTCCTGCTGTATAAGAATAGAATAGAAAGTCATTCTGGCTGGTGCACATTTTAGAATAAACAGATTTTGATGAAATAAGACTATTTTAAGGTCAGATTTTGTAATTTTTCCTGACGGAAGCATTATTGAATGTTTATGTTTTTACAGTTTCTGCCTATGATAAATTGAGTAATTTCAACATTTTTTAAATCAATTTTCTTCTTGACAAATACAAGATTTTCAGACCTGCCGGCAGGTTGTTGGATTCAGAGGGTTAAATATCTCCATAATATCTCAGAAACATGTAATAAAACACAAGGTTTGAGTTTTAGTGGTGCTGTATAATATGTTACTACAGCTCCTCTGCTCTGATGTTTCCTCCAGGCTCTGGTGGACTTCACAGACTTCCAGATCTACCAGGAGCTGATCAAGGGCCGAGAAGACAACTCCTTCTATAAGAGCTGTGCGTCCGAGATGCTGCGAGTCGTGTCGGAGGAAGGCTGCACCACCCGCAGCAAGGTGCTCGGCTACCTGGGCGAGCGCTTCAGGGTGAAGATGAACCTCCCTGAGTGGTACACCAACGAGCAGTGTGCCGCCTTCCTGCTGGAGTACGGATTCTTTATTTTTATTAACAGCCTGACTGAAACAATATAACCTTTTCTGATATGTTTACTAAAATGAGTTGCATTCTGCTCCGACCAGTGAGTGCATCTGTATCCACCTGAAGTCCGACCTGGAGAAGTTCTACCTGCTGTGTCTGATGACCAGGAAGCTTTTCACCTTCGCCAAGCAGGAGTGCATGGAGGAGAACCCCGACAGCATCATGTGTCAGGAGGTGCTGACTCCTGGTCAGCTCTACCTCATGTTCATGAAGGTGAGATCGCAACAGAGAGATTTTAATCCTTTCTGCAGGAAGAAAAAGACACTAAAACAGATGCTACGTTCAGAATTGCCTACATGTTCTATTTACTTCTTTTTTTTTTTACTACAGCTGTCCTTGCAAAGTACAGGAGCATCTCAATAAATTAGAATATCATGGAAAAGTCTATTTCCAGTAGTTCAATTCAAATAGCCCCAACCAAGTATTGAGTGCATATACAGTCATAGAAAGACATATTAGACCCTTGTTTTCTTCAATTTCTTTCATTTTAATGCCTGGTACAACTAAAGGTGCATCTGTTTGGACAAATATAATGATAACAACAAAAATAGTTCATAAGAGTTTAATTTAAGAGCTGATATCTAGACATTTAACATGGTTTTATTGATCATAACCAAAGTCATTATCAAGAAAACCATGGAAAAAGTCTAGATATCAGCTCTTAAATTAAACTCTTATCAGCTATGTTTGTTGTTTGTTGGTCTAATATCTCTGCATATATTTAAATAAATGTATTCATTGATGTTCATACTAATACATGCAACAACCAATTTAACCTATTTAACATGCTAAAATATATTTTCTCTAATATGCAATATCTGTAAAATGCAAAGTTCTCTCAGGAAAACAAACAAACACAAAAATATATATTAATAATAAATGCCAAAAAGCAGAAATGTATGTGTATAATGTGTATAGAATGTATGTATATTGTCTGTTTTCTAATATTCATCTAATATTTCTTTCTATGACTGTATATGCTGCAGAAGTATTCAGATCCCTAACTTCACAAAAAGGACTATTATCCACTGGGATTGTTCAATATATAGATTCCATTATTATTATAGAAGCATTTATATAAGCAGTATTTTACTGTTAGAAAGGTAGGACTAATTTTAACTACTTTTTATACTGTTATGACTTGTGATTTATAAAAATGCAGAATCATTTTAAGTTAGTCATGCTTTTTATGCTGTCTGCTAAATGTAGTAAAGCAATATTTGCCTTTTAAAATGTGGAGTATAAGTTTAACGTTAAATAAATAGAAATATAGCACTTGGCAAAGTAAACAGTAAATAATTGTAATTGATCAGCAGTTATACCAATTTTTTACAGAAAGGACTTTTTAATTGTGTTTGAATTTGTCAAGTAAGCATGTTTAAACATGATTTTTTATTGCTGGTACACAAAAAAAATGTTTTTTTTTGTCTTATTGAGGTCTTAAGTAATGGATTTATCCATTCAAAATCCCCAACAGGAGAGAATGTCGGCCTGGTTGCAGTCTGTGAAGCTGTCCTTTGACAAGAGAGGCAGCAGACTGGACAGATTGAGCCCCGAAAACGTGATGAAGATATTCAACATGGGCACCGACCTGACCAAACCCTTTGAATACCTGCTGGCCACCGGCAACCTCAACTCCAAGACGGGTACGGCTGCGACTCCAGTATGAGTTTATGGTATAAAAATGTAGTGAACCTATCACATAAACTCTGGTTCTGCAGGTCTGGGCATGCTGCAGAACACCGGCCTGTGCGTGGTCGCCGACAAGCTCAACTTCATCCGTTACCTGTCCCACTTCCGCTGCGTGCACAGAGGAGCGGCGTTCGCCAAGATGAGGACCACTTCAGTCCGTAAGCTGCTGCCTGAGTCTTGGGGCTTCCTCTGTCCGGTCCACACTCCAGACGGAGAGCCCTGTGGCCTCATGAACCACATGACGGCCATCTGTGAGATCGTGGCACAAACCCTGCCCACCACGTCGCTGCCGGCTCTGCTCTGTTCGCTCGGTGAGTCAACAGTTCGGTTCGGTGTATCAACAGACTATAATTGACCCGATTTAAGCATTTAAAGGCATTTTAAAATTTGACCTTTTTTGACAAAAATTGACATACTATAGTATGACTTTTTTTGAGGGTGTCATTTTTGGACGAAGTAAGGCTAATACATAGTTTGTCAAATAGTGAAATGTGTTCTCTCCCAGGGCTGCAAGAACAGGATGAGGTCATTTTGTTCTTGCAGCCCTGGGAGAGAGAACACATTTCTCTGTTCTTGTCCATCATCAAAGCAGAATTTTTTTCTTGTGTGGTGTCCAGGAACAATTGTGTGAATTTGATTGAGACGTGCGCTGCAGTGGGACTTCCCAGGAGTCCTGCAGTGGAGTTTCTCAGGAAATATGAAATGTCCTGGCCAGAAAAATGTCTGTGTTCTTGTAGAGTATAGGCTGACTAGTCGATGCTGGTTGAGACGCAAATTTGCGCATGCATGATTCATTTGCAGGCTGGTGCAGACTGGACACTGAGGGGTTAACATCTCCTGCTCTGACTGCAGCTGGGAGAGACTGCTGCAGGAGGACTGGGCCGCTTGTGAGTGCTTTGGGACAGCGCCTGCTACTCGTTAAGAAGAGTAGAAACGAGTCTCCAAAAGTCTCCAATGACACCAGAAAAAGTTGAACTCCACTAGTCAGCCGCTACAAAAGTACCTGTATGGGAACAGAGGCCGAGGGGAACTAACTAGTGGGCGGAGCCAAAACACTCAGCCGCTTTCCAAAAAGTACTCAGTGGAAACACGCCTTATGTAAAGGGCTTTAGCCATTAGGGACAAAAAACATTGTGGACTACATCGTGTCAGTGGGCTGAATTGCACACTATCTTTTGTCTCTTGTGCTTAAGGTGTCACTCCAGTGGACGGATCTCCAGGCCAAGCCTTCTCAGACTGCTACCCTGTGGTCCTGGACGGGGCCGTCGTAGGCTGGGTGGAGGCCGAATTGGCTCCAGTTGTGGTCGACTCACTGCGCAGGTTTAAAGTATGCCACCAGTTAATAATGTTCAGTGTCAACTGTTGGTTATTATACCCATATTGTGTGTGCAGAAAAGTGATATTTAAAACGCCTTCAGGTGCTGAAAGAGAAGAAGATCCCTCCCTGGACTGAGATTGTTCTGGTTCCCAAAACGGGCAAGGCCAGCTTGTACTCAGGCCTGTTCCTCTTCACGACTCCCTGCCGTATGGTGCGACCTGTACGCAACTTAGCTCTGGGCAAGCAAGAGTTGATTGGCACCTTTGAACAAGTACGTATATAAAGCACGATTTAAAGAGATGATGTGGTAGTTGCATTAGCCCATTACATGTTGATTTATTTTGCACGTTGCAACTCAATTTTGCACCAGCTTTACATCAACGTGGGCATCATGGAGGATGAGATTGAGCCAGGAGTGAGCACACACCAGGAGCTCTTCCCTCACAGTATGCTCAGCGTGGTGGCCAACTTCATCCCCTACTCAGACCACAACCAGAGTCCCAGGAACATGTACCAGTGTCAGATGGGTAAGTCTAACACTACCTTTAGAGACCACCAGCATGGTTTGGTTGTGTCCATCAGAGATTAAAGTCCTGCTCTTTTCAGGTAAGCAGACTATGGGTTTCCCTCTGCACTCCTTCATGGACCGCTCCGATAACAAGCTGTACCGGCTCCAGACCCCCCAGAGCCCGCTGGTCAGGCCCTACATGTACGACCACTACAACCTGGACAACTACCCCAGCGGCACCAACGCCATCGTGGCCGTCATATCTTACACTGGCTATGACATGGAAGACGCCATGGTGAGTAACTCTAATATGTATCAACACACTATAATTGTCCCAGTTGAAGCATTTTGAGGCATTCTAAAATTTGACCATTTTTGTCAAAAATCTTCCACGTTGCCAGGTCATTTTAACTAACCCTAACCCCAATATTCTATAATATGACTTTTTTCAGTTTTTGGACATCCCATAATATGGCATTTTTCTGTCATTCCTGGCCATATTATCCTCTAATATTTATCAACAAACTACAATCTAACCAATTTATAGCATTTTTAGGCATTTTAAAGTCATTTTTGGACATCCCATAATATGGTGTTCTTTCGCTATTTTTGGACAAACTACACTACATGTATCAAAAGACTATAATTGACCCATTTCTAGCATTTTTAGCCATTTTAAAATTGTTACTTTTTTGACAAAAATCAATATAGTATGTCTTTTTTCAGTTTTTGGACATACAATAATATGTTTTTTTTTTGTTTGTTGCTATTTTTGGACAAATTATACCACCACATGTATCAACAGACTACAAAAGACCAATTTCTATAATTTTTAGCTATTTTAACTTTTTTTTTTGACAAAAATCAACATACTATAGTATGATTTTTTTTTTCTATTTCTGGACATCCGATAATATGGTGTTTTTCTGTAATGTCCTGCCATATTATGCTTTAATATGTGTCAACAGACTATAATTGACCCATTTGCAGCATTTTTAGGCATTTTAAAATTTGAGTGATAATATGGTGGGTTTTTTTGCTATTTTGGACAAACTATACTACTACATGCCAGTAGCAGTGACGTAGCTGTGACGTTGTCTCAAAATTGTTCCATTTTATACAAGTTAATGTCCAAAATCCTGAAGGATCCCTTAAATGGAGTGAAGTCATGGAAATACAACACTAGAATGACCTTTTAACTGTTCGCTGTGGTCATTTTAACATAATTTGTCTCTCATCAGATTGTGAACAAGTCGTCGTGGGAGAGAGGCTTCGCTCATGGAAGCATTTACAAGACGGAGCTGGTGGACCTGGCAGACAAGGTGAGGGGAGAAGACAGCGTTGTGTTTGGGACCAAGCCAGGTGACCCGAAAGTGAACGACAGACTGGACGCTGATGGACTTCCACACATTGGATCAACACTTCAGTTTGGAGACCCACTTTACGGCTACATCAACCTCAACACTGGCCAGGCCTTCGTCAACTTCTATAAGTACGTGTCAACAATTCTGTTGTAATGTTGTTGGTTTTTGAAAGATGCTATTAGGTTTCCCCAGCCAGGTGTCATTAGCTAACAGTGCTATTTACACCTGGATATTTATAACGGCAAAGACAAGCCAACAAGTTATAAAGTATTACTTTATTAAGTAAATAATAAATAAAAAGTCACTCATTACATCCAGATTTTTTTTTAAATGAACATGGTAAAGGAGCACTCTTTTCACAGATTGGCCTTGGCTTTATAAATTAACCCTAACCTTAAAGTTAGGTTTACCTGTTAGACGTTAGTTATGCAAACTAACCAACCATTTAACAACCTTTACCATTTTCCCACTAATCCACTCTAAATTGAACAAAACAAGTGTCTCCACCGCACAGCGGGGATCGAACCCGCGGCCCTGGGCTTGATGGCCCCATGTCTTCTAACCTGAGCTAACCAGCCAGTTCAGAATCCAAATCCATACACTTTTTAATATTAACATTTAGCCACAAGGAATGTAGGGCATGGCCCTGACCAATCCTAGCATTGGGTTTAACATTTTGAATCCACTGAGTACTTTTTGAAAAGCGGCTGAGTGTTTTTGGCTCCGCCCACTAGTTAGTTCCCCTCAGTCTCTGTTTCCATACAGGTACTTTTGTAGCGGCTAACCTACAGAGTTCGTATGTAACAACAGACCGACGTGGCCAGAAGTGTTGCCAACTTAGAGACTCTCTGTATACATATATATATATATAACGGCTATTCAGACCCTCTAGAGACTCTTTTTCAAAAAAGCGACTAGCGACAAATCCAGCGACTTTTTCTGTTGTTATTTGAGACTTTTGGAGACTCGTTCCTACTCTTCTTAACGAGTAGCAGGCGCCGTCCCAAAGCACTCACAAGCGGCCCAGTCCTCCTGCAGCAGTCTCTCCCAGCTGCAGTCAGAGCAGGGGATGTTAACCCCTCAGAGTCCAGTCTGCAAATGAATCACGGATGCGCAAAATCGCCACTCAGTAGCGGCTCAGAAAGTACCTCGCCGAGGCAGGTACTTTCTGAGCCGCTAACTGGTGAAGTTGGACGGATCCTGACTGTAAGTCACACCCTTAGTGGCTCACTAGAGGGAACAGTACCGAATGGAAATGCGGCTAATCTTCAGTATATTCAGTTTTGCTGCTAAGCTTTTGAAATGACAAACCATAATGTGAATGTTTCTCCCTCTTTTTCTCCCAGGAGCCATGAGGCCTGCGTCGTGGACAACGTAAAGGTCTGCAGCAACGACACCGGCTCCGGCCGTTTCAAACGTGTTTGCATCACCATGCGCGTGCCGAGGAACCCGACCATCGGGGACAAGTTCGCCAGCCGGCACGGTCAGAAGGGCATCCTGAGCCGCCTGTGGCCGGCCGAGGACATGCCCTTCACAGAGAGCGGCATGGCCCCCGACATCCTGTTCAACCCCCACGGCTTCCCCTCCCGCATGACCATCGGCATGCTGATCGAGAGCATGGCCGGGAAATCTGGCGCCCTGCACGGCCTGAGCCACGACGCCACGCCCTTCACCTTCTCGGAGGAGAGCTCCGCGCTGGAATACTTTGGTGAGATGCTGAAAGCGGGCGGATACAACTACTACGGCACCGAGCGGCTGTACAGCGGCGTGAGCGGCTTGGAGCTGGAGGCCGACATCTTCATCGGCGTGGTCTACTACCAGCGGCTGCGTCACATGGTGTCCGACAAGTTCCAGGTGAGGACCACGGGGGCGCGGGACAAGGTGACCAACCAGCCGGTGGGAGGCAGGAACATCCAGGGAGGAATCCGTTTCGGGGAGATGGAGCGAGACGCCCTGCTGGCCCACGGCTCCTCGTTCCTGCTTCACGATCGCCTCTTCAACTGCTCGGACCGGTCGGTGGCTCAGATATGTGTCGACTGTGGCAGCCTGCTGTCGCCTCTGCTAGAGAAACCGCCTCCGTACTGGTCGAACACGCGCCACCGCAAGACTGTCTGCACCCTGTGTGGTAAAAGCGACTCTATTGACTCGGTGTCGGTTCCGTACGTCTTCCGCTACTTTGTGGCCGAGCTCGCAGCGATGAACATCAAAGTCAAATTAGATTCGAAGTGAATTTTTTTGCAGGACAACCAGTAAAGATGCCTTAATGTGATCAATCAAAAAGAACATGTCTGTTGTGAAACTGCTGTGTGTGTTTTATTTTTAAAAGGTCCACACTCCCGATAGAGAGCTTACAGCTGCATCTCAATACATTAGAATATCATAGAAAAGTTGATTTATGTCAGTAATTCCATTCAGAAAGTGGACATAACACATTATATAGATCCATTACACACAATGAAACATTCCATGTCTTAATCTATTAAATTTCTGTAATTATAATGATTATGGCTTACATTTAATGAAGAGCTAAAATTCAGTGTCTCAAAATTATATATATATATATATATATATATATATATATAACAAAAAGACCAATTTAAAAAAGTATGTTTAATATGTAAATGTTCTCTAAAAGTACGTCCATCTATATGACTCAATACTTGGTTGGGGCTGTTTGACTTGAACTACTGGAAATGGACTTTTCCATCATATTCTAATTTATTGAGATGTGGAGCTGACAGAAACCACCATGTTCAAGAAAGACAAAACAAAATGTAAAGCCTTGTGTGAGAGCCTGAGAAGTTTATTTGCTAAGACTTGGAGGAAACATGATGGACTGAATGTGTTGACATGAATTATGGTATTTTTTTAAATAACCCAAAGGTCTCTACAGTCAGTGTTAAATAAAAATGATGCTGTACCAAGAATCCACTTAATTTACTTCAGTACCAACTCCACACTCCATTTCAAGCATATCAGTGGTTTAAAAAAATAAATAAAACATAGTAAAAGTATTGCAAAATGTACATGAAAGGAAAAGACAAGTAATCATTCTGTACCAAAATTGCCTCCATGACAGATCATGTCGTGTTTTTTTCAGTGTAAATTGCTAATCACAAAAAGAACACTGGTTCCAGTAGAAGAGTATTAATATTAAGAAGCAGGAATAAAAAAATCAAGTTATATTTCTTGAAATGTACATTGAGGACATGTTTAGGATGTTATTTTTAATTATACTACTACATGTATCAACAGACTATAAAAGACCAATTTTAAGCATTCTGAGGCATTTTAAAATTTGACAAAAATTGACATGTTATAATATGACTTTTTCCCCAGATGATTTCAGCGGTGCAGTCCATCTATTTAATGGCCTGCAACCATAAACAGCTCCGTCTAGCTTCAAAGGGCGTCTTTGACTAAAGTCATCGATATGAATGAACGCCAGTTGTTGTCTTTACTCGTCTTTTTTTAGTGTTTCCTTATTGTTTTTATAGCTCGCAAGTAAGTGACATTACTTGAAATGTACATTAAGGACTAGTGTTTAGAATGTAGGGGGATCTGTTGGCAGAAATTGAATATAATTTATTTATTTTTGCATACTTTATAATTACCTGAATCTGTAAACTGTCGTGTTTCATTAGCTTAGAATCAATGAACTATTCATAACTCCATAGGTGGCAGGTCCTCTGTCACTGAGTGTTTTCTACAGTAGCCCAGAAGACAAAAACAAACACTGGATCTAGATGCAACCTCACCACTAGATGTCACTAAATCCTACATACTGGTCCTTTAAGTACAGTCCTCAAGTACGTATGTAGTTTCCAAACCAATAAATACTTGATACCTGAGTGTCCACACTTGCACTTTGTAAAATGAATTTGTGTGCAAGATCTCCAGTAGAATGCATAAAACAAGTAAAAAGTTGATATACAAAAGAAAAGAAAAAAAGATTATTCATTTTTCAACATTTCCGTGATTCAAAATGAACACAAAATCCCACCTGAAGTGACATTCCTCATCATTCGCTTGTTTCAGTTTAAATCAGTGTTTTTCAACCTGTTTGTGCCAAAGGAACACCAAAGTACAAGCCAAAATCTGAAGGCACGCATGTATAACACGTGTTATCACTCTTAACACTGTGAAATTTTATTTTTCTGTCCTTTGATGTGTTGCAGTTAGATATGGATTCTCCTGGGGAAAAGGAGCCAGCTTGGGGATTTTTTTTTTGCTATAAAAGCCCAAATTTAGTGGCCTTTCACACATTCTAATGCCACTATTCTATTTTAAAACTATTATTCGGACATCAAGCCGAGTATAATTGGGCAATTTCTAGCATTTTTAGGAATTTTTCAAATTTGACCTTTGGACATCCCATAATATGGTGTTTTTCTGTAATTTCAGTCCATATTATGCTCAAATATGTATCAACATACCACAATTAACCCATTTTTAAGCATTTTAAATTTTGACTATTTTTGACAAAAATCAACATACTATAGTATGACTTTTTTTGAGGGGGTCATTTTTGGACATCTCATAATATGGTGTTTTTTCTGTCATTTCTGGCCATATTTTAAGCATTTTTATGCATTTAAAAATTTGCCCATTTTTTATAACAATTGCCACATGTATATGCAGTCCAATAAGCAGGGCTTTACACTCAGACATGGATTAGCCTGGGGAAAAATTTTGCTGTAAAAGCCTAAATTTGGTGGCCTCTCAGCATTCTAATGCCACTATTCTATTTTAAAAAACATTATTAGAATTTAAAATATATAATATATATAATATCCTTATATATTACAGCCGGCACCAATGGAAAGCTCTGAATAATATCCATGGCAACTGCGCTAACGGTGAAACTTCTGGGGTTCCTTTTGAGGAAAAGTTTAAAAAAAGTTATTTTGAGGGTTGTATAGAATTTGCCTCTGTATTGGGGAATGAGTGCACCCAAAGTAATAATATAGGAAATTAAAAATGAATAACGTTTTGTATATTGTTGTATATTGCATTCATAGTTAATGGTTGGCCCACCGGTTGGGAAACACGGTTTAAATCACCCGTTGTCGTTACTTGAGTTGTTGCAGGATGTGTGGCAGCTCCAGCACAGAGGGGACGGTGTAGTCTGGTTTCACTGAACCTTCTGGCACTGAACCTCCTGCAGCGCTGATCCAAACTGTAGCTCGTACTCCGGCGTTGAAGCCCCCCTGGATGTCCGTGTCCAGAGAGTCTCCCACCATCACACAGTCCCGGGCCTCCACCTCCAGCATGTTGAAACACAGTGTGAAGATAGAGACGAAGGGTTTCTGCTCCGCGTGTTCTCCGCCGATCACGACGGCGTCGAAGAACTCCTCGCACCTCGCCGCCTCCACTTTCTCCCTCTGAGTCTGAGTCTCCCCGTTGGTCAGCAGCAGCAGCTTGTATCTGGAGCGCAGATCTGTCAGGAGGTGACAGATTTCAGGGGACAGACTGAGAATCTCCAGACGGCTGTTTTTCCAGCAGTAGTAGCACTGAGCTGCTAGTGAAGGAGTGCAACGGCTCTCCTCCACCTCCTGGATGCTCTCCTCCACCTCCTGGATGCTCTCCTCCACCTCCTGGATGCTCTCCTCCACCTCCTGGATGCTCTCCTCCCAGTGACTCACTCTCAGCTGGTCGATGGATCGGCCTGCCGACGGGTCGAAGCTCTCGTGGAGAAGCTTCTGCTTGAACTTGTCACAGATGCTGCGGACGGAGTCGTCATCGAGGGCCAGCGAGGTCTTCAACAGCTCACTGGTCTGTCAAAAAAAAAAAAAAGTCTGTAAGAGTCAGATAACACATGATGGCCCTTAAAGATGAATACATGATAATTCACCAATTCACCACAAGAGGTCAGCCTTGACTCTGTTTTAAAGGTTTTATCTGGAATCATGTGAATGTGTGTGTGTATATATCTATCTATAAAAGCAAGAAGCGTCTGAGTGTGTGTGTGTGTGTGTGTGTGGATGTGTGTCTAGGGCATGGGTCTCAAACTGGCGGCCCGCGGGCCAATTGTGGCCCTCGTGATGATATTTTGTGGCCCCCACCTTGATATGAAAGTTTAATGTGAGTTTTATATGAATGGCACTTTACCGTGTTGTGGTGGAAGGTCCCTTTAGTGTCTTTTTAAAATAATTTTGTGTCTTTTTTTGGTAACTGTGTCTTTTATTTTGGTAACTGTCTTTTTTTGGTAATTTTGTGTCTTTTTGTAATAATTTTGTGTTTTTTTTAAATAATTTTGTGTCTTTTTTTCTGTCATTTTGATACCTCCTCCAGCGGCCCCCAGGTAATTTCAGTTTGAGATCCCTGATCTAGTCCTCTGACCGTTAGTCAGACTGACCTCAGATTTCCCCTTTTAGTGGAGCTCCGCCCGATTGTGTGATAGGCCTACACCTGGTCAGTAACATTCGCTCTGGTATATATATATATTTTTTTTTAGATTATTTTTTTGGCATTTTACAAAGCGAGAGACAGATAGAAAGGGGGTGACAGAGGGGAGGACATGCGGCAAAGGGAGCTCAGGCCGGATTCGAACCCGGCTCCACCGCAGCGAGGACTGTAGCCTCTATACACGGGGCGCCTGTGTAACCCACTACGCTACGGACCACCCCATCTGGAAGTATATTGGCTACAAGGTTTGATTATGTAGAATAGTTTCCAGTGAATATCAGTGTTCAGTGTGTATGTGCTGGATGGTGTGGTACCTTATGAAAAGTAAGTGTTTTATGGAGTTGCAGACGTTGTAGCGCGATTAGCATGCTAAGCGGAGATTTAGCTTTATTCACGTCTTATGTTGCATCTCCCACTATACGAATACATGCTTCCTACGGGCACTGCACTAGTATATAGTAATCTTTATAACTGATGCATAAATACATAACCAGCATTTCAATGTGTGGCTGGTTGATTATTTACTGTTGGAGAGTTTACTCTGCAACAATGCACCTTATGCATTGATCATATATTTCATGGTCCAGGTGTTAATTTACAATACTTATTAATTACAAAATTTAAGTAACCATTGCTATTAAATACATGTATTGGATTAAATCATACCAAATGTGTCAAGTATAGCAGAAAACTGAAATGAAAGGCCAGGAAGAGCCACACAGGTGTTTCCAGTTAATCTGGCTGATTAAACCTCTCTTTATGACTGCGTGGGAGTGTATAACCTGTAATGACAGATGTCTTCCTGAGTATCCTGTTAGCTTTGTTGCACCTGTTAAGGCGGGACAAATTACACCTGAGTCATTCTTACTGGTAGAAGGAGATTTGTGATTTGAGATCTCCCTAGCAGAGGTCAGAATAAATGGCCTTTAATTAAATAAAAGTACATTACTTGGGTAATACTTTGTCACTGTTCACTGCATGTCTGCCTGACTTGAATACAATGGTCTGTCATTTGATAATAAGCCATGAAAATAATCAGGAAAAACATCTGGATGATTCATATTAAACTGTACAGCTCGCACTTCTGGGACCAGCAGCTAACTGTCACTTTATGCCACCAGTTAGGCTCCGCCCACAAAATACATCATAATTGTTGGTAATTGTTAGTTGTTAATCATGTTATGTCCAAAAACTGAAAAAAGTCATACTATAGTGTGTTGATTTGTGTCAAAAAAAGTTGAAATATTAAAATGCCTAAAAAAGGTAGAAGTGGGTCTTTTATAGTCCGTTGACACATGTAGAAGTATAGTTTGTACAAAATAGTGAAAAAACACCATGTTTTTGGATGTCAAAAAATGACCCCCTCAAAAAAAGATGTATGTCGATTTTTGTCAAAAATTGTTTTTTAAATTGCCTAAAAATGCTTAAAATGGGTGAATTATACGGTTTATACATATAAGAGTATAATATGGTCATAAATAACAGAAAAACACCATATTATGCATGTGCAAAAACTGAAAAAAGTAGGTATATATATATATATATTTATATATATATATATATATATATATATATAGTATGCCGATTTTTGTCAAAAAAGGTCAAATTTTAAAATGTCTAAAAATGCTAAAATGGCCCATTTATACTCTGTTCATACATGTAGTAGTAGTTTGTCCAAAAATAGCGGGAAAAAACAAACCCCACCATATTTTGGGATGTCCAAAAATGACTCCCTCAATAAAAAAAAATGTCCAGTATGTTTTTATCAAAAATTGTCAAAGACAAAGACTTACTACTGCTTTAAAGTTTACTAAGAGTGTATAAAAATGACACTAATGAAACGGATTTATTTCAGGCTAAATTAAACCGTTAAAAATGGATTTACTTCTCTCCCAGCGCCCCTGAATGCAACGCTGCCAATCACAGGTGAACACAGGTGACCTGTCCGTTTATAACTGTTTATAACACCTAGTTCACCTCAATTGTCGCTTAACAACTTACAGCCATCGAAGCAACCTAATTAAATGGATTAAATCACATGTATAGTTGTCAGACAGAAGTTTCCAGTAGTAACTTTTAACTGGTTCATTAAACACAGACGTTAGGCTGATATGAAGCTAGCTCATAATGCTACATGCAGTATTTATATATTATTATTATCAGACTCTCTCACCTTCTGTATGGCCACTCCACCTGCCCGACTGGTTTCAATCAGCGTGTTGTCCAGGTCAAATAATATCGCCTTCACAGCTTTACTGTCCATCGCAGCTCCGCTTTCATTCAACGCTTCTACACTAAAAACAGTAAACGTTTCATTAAGGAAGTACAGCCGGGTGAACTGCATCATGGGAGTTGTAGTTCAAATGTGCAGCACTTACGAGTTTCCTCCTCGAGAGGGCGCCATAAATCAAGATACAATTTTTTTTTTTTTTTACCAGCAGTTCATTAGATTGTCAACGACGAATACTTAATAGTCAACAGATTTACAAATATTAACATACTGTCAACATACTCACTTTATCATCCTCCCCAATTCTAAAGGAACTACAATAGTTAAGGATACTTAATTTTATTGAAATTATGATTTTTTTCAATTGAATTTATTTCTGTTTTATTTTATTTTAAATAAGCAATTTAAAATTATATATATGTATATATATATACATATATATAAATATATATATATATATATATATATATATATATATATATATAATAAATACATAAATAAAATAATAATAATCTTTAAAATTCCTATGACACATCAAACACACCATAGAAATACAAATTTGTATATGTTATATGCATATATATTATTTCTGTTTTATGTATTTATTTTAATTTTGTTTTAGATAAGCTATATTAAAAAACTGTGAAAGTTGAATAAAGGAATTCAAAATACTAAATTAAAAAATACTAAATAAATAATAAATTAATTAATTAACAATAAATAATAATAAAAAATGCCTATGACACATTAAAACACACCATAGAAATATAAATGTGTATATGTTGTGCATATACCCTCTTATTTGACACTTTTATAACAACGTCTTTCCCCAGACACCACCCAACATTTTCCATTATGGACAAGTTTTCCATTTCGTGATGACTTTTCCTATTTATACACTACAAAAAAATGTTTTATAGAAAGGAATCATCAGAATGAAAGTAAAAACAATCAGTGTCATCGCCTCTTCTTATTAAATGCCTTTCGTGACACTTGACCATGCATATTGCCAAATTAAACACATATTCCGTGACACACTGTTTCAAAATCAAAACATATCTCAATTCTTATGCAACCTGTCCTGTAACTTGCTCTCTCACCTGGCAGCCAGCCAGAGGTTCACACGCAACAGTGTGCAGGCTGCTGCACTACCAACCCTCATCAGAAATCACAACAATCCCTTCTCACATTACCTGACAGCCTTCTGATTGCAGCTCATGTGCTTGTGCCTTTAAGAGAAACCTGACCTAATTATTTCAATTACCTTGGACGAAAAAAATGTCAAAGGTAAACTATAAATCAAGAAATGGTGTGAGAGGCCTAACCTGCTATTATCTATCAGAACAAACAACCCGCACCGCTCGCATGCGAAGGAGGATTGTGCTTGTTTAAATGACAGACGTGCAGCAAATGAGCTCAAAAAAAGTTCTTTTTATCACCCTTAACCTTAAAAAGGGAAGAGCAACATAAACAGTGGATGCGTGAAGAGTAAACTTGTGTAAAGATGGAATTTCCCTTTTGATGTAAAAGGGGGAGAAGAAAAGAGCAAAGACTTCCCTAACAGGCAGCGTGGGACTCTTCATGTGAAGGACCGGTGAGACCTGGTGTGTTCTTCCTCTTTTATCTGTGTGGGTGGCCTCAGTCACACGCTATCGCTCAGCTGGCCACGAAGCCCCTGCAGACGCCGATTATTAAGGCTGTCATTCCACCAAACACCTCACAGCTTCTGCAGAGTGGGAAGATAACACTGCAGTATATTTGATCCATTAGTTAAAAGACTTCCCTGATCACTATTATGCTCTGACCTCCCTTTGGTTCTTTATCATCTGATCTGAGGCGCCTCTCTGGGTGTGTTTGTGTTTATGAGTGTTTGTGGGGAACAGGGGGCAGGTTTGGCTCCTCTTTCATGACTAATTCTGGCTCAGGCCTGGAAAGGGTAAATGAATAAGCCAGAGGGACAGGTGAGTGTTCAGGCCACCAGAGGAAGGAACTTATTACTCGGGATCATGGAAGGATTACTGAACAGGCCTAACAGGCCCAGGGCTCAAAGACTCAGGACCCCATGGCCTTCACCTGTAAAATATGACTCAAAGAGACACGTACCGAACAGGAGGAGACTCAAAAACGAACCAAAGACAAATAAAACTACGACAAAAAGACCCACAAAAGACTACAAAGAGACACATACTAACCACAATGAGACGACAAACACTCAAACACAATAAAACATAAAATGACCACAAAGATACATTGAATAACCACAAAGAGAGCCAAGATGACTACAAAGAGACCAACAAAGACTACAACAACACAAAAACAACTACAAAGAGACACACAATGGCTATAAAGAGAGACAAATAACTACAAAGAGACAAAATAACCACAAAGAGACCAACAAAGACTACAAAGAGACGCAAACAGCTGCAGAGAGGCACAAAGAGACTACAAGACATTCACAATGACTTTGAAAAGGGGCAAAATAAATACAAGCAAACACAAAATAACCCCAATGAGAAACACAAACAATACAATGAGAGACAAAGAACTACAAAATGACTACAAAGATGGACAAAGAACTACAAAATGACTACAAAGAGAGACAAAGAACTACAAAACAGCAAAATGAAACAAGAGTTTTGAACCTGGCTGCATAAAATTGTCATATTTCTGTAAATGTATGCAAATTAGCACATATTTAATTAAAGGAATATAAAGAAAACATAACATTTCAGATAATAAATGTTGTAAGTTATCAACTCGTAAAGTTTCATCTGTATCGTATTTACTCAACAAACCGTTTTATGGTCATTTTGGCTATAAAGTGGCAGTTAAAATGTAACTTATTACACTTTTTATATTCATTTCTTGATACAGTTTGGATACAGTGTGTGGTGTGTGTGTGTGTGTGTGTGTGTGTGTGTGTGTGTACCATATATATGTCTAGTAAATGGTCTAGAATGTAAAACACTGTATGCATCATGATAAAAGTCTGCTCCTCAGTAATATGAAGTGATCCAGATGATATTGGGAGTCTCTACCTGACACCAGTCACGTATAAAGAAAGTGTGCACGTCATCTCAAGATCAAGATCAGAGAATCTCCCTCACAGCTGGAAGCTCATCACTGTTGGCCAGGTGACACCAAATTCCTTATCTGCTATCATTAAGCTGCTGTTAAATATTGAACATTCTTCAGATGCAAAAGATTCAAATAAAATATGCCCACTATGCATGCAACGCTGGAAAAGAGCGATAACTGAACTCAGATGACCTTTTCTGTGTCAACGTGCTCGCCATCGCCTCTCGCCGCTGATACGGAGACAAACTACACGTAGATGTGAGATTTTATCAAGCCGGGGGAATGTCTGAACTACAGGCTAAGTAGAGAAACACTGGTGTGCTTAATGGCACTCGCCATGGTAACAAGGGGAGTCTGGCAACCTGCATGCACACACAAACAGAATCAGGATGATCTGGGCAGGACGGAGCCTCTTCAGGCGGTTACGCAACGCTCTCCGTGACCACGGAGCCACTCAGCTAAGTGCTGTCTACAGGCCCCAAAGAGTATTTCAATAGCCATAATCAATCAACAACTGATAAATAATAACTAGAATTAACAAATACATGCTTGGAAAAAAGTAAAATGATCTACCAGTGCAGTAAGTACATTTTTCTTTGTAAGAATTCTTTAAATAAGTTAAAATATCTAGGAACCAGAAAAACCAATGATACGTTGAAATAAATCCAAACTATTTTGAGCAATTGTGGCTTGAAAAGCCCAACAGTAGTAACATTAAAATAAGCCAGAAATACTTTAAACGAGCACGTTTTGGTGATAGAAAATGTTTTTAAAATAGCATTCAAACTACATGCACCTAAAACTCTCAATTGGAACCAATATTTTAGGTAAAAACTCATCATAGTCAACGGTTGAATAGCTTGTAAAGCATGAAAAATCTCACAATGTTAATCCTAAAAAGAAGTCTTTAAACAATAATATAATTACATAAGCACATAATAATAATACTAACAATTAAATAAGCACATTAAGCAGGGGTCTCAAACTCAAATTACCTGGGGGCCACTGGAGGCAGTATCAAAATGACCAAAAAAGACACAAAATTACAAAAAAAGACATAAAATTACAAAAAAAAAAGACACAGAATTACCAAAAAGACACAAGTGCCATTCATGTAAAACTCACATTAAACTTTCATATCAAGGTGAGGGCCACAAAATATCGTCATGAGGGCCACAATTGGCCCGCAGGCCACAAGTTTGAGACCCCTGACAAAAAGCAATGGTCAGTAGGTAAATTATGTTCAGAACAATATAATTAAGATATTACTGCTAGATAGAAGAAGAAAATAGTTGTTAAGCTTCATGTTTTTTGCAGCGTTATTGATTTGAGTATTTTCGTTCAGAGTGTTGCTCATGTGGACCTCCACAGTCTGGCAGGACCTCCAGAGGACCCGTCTGGTCCTGATACACCTGAGTTCTCCTGACCGGACCCTGAACCAGCACCAGCAGGGAGTCAGACAAACTATGTGTGGTCAGTGGAGTACAGCGCTGAGAGCCGGACCCTGGAGGACCCTGGACCCTGGAGGACCCTGGACCCTGGAGGACCCTGGAGGACCCTGGACCCTGGAGGACCCTGGACCCTGGAGGACCTGGAGGACCCTGGACCCTGGAGGACCCTGGACCCTGGAGGACCCTGGAGGACCTGGAGGACCCTGGAGGACCTGGAGGACCCTGGCCCCTGGAGGACCCTGGACCCTGGAGGACCCTGGACCCTGGAGGACCTGGAGGACCCTGGAGGACCTGGAGGACCCTGGACCCTGGAGGACCCTGGAGGACCCTGGAGGACCCTGGAAGACCCTGGAGGACCCTGGACCCTGGAGGACCCTGGAGGACCCTGGACCCTGGAGGACCCTGGACCCTGGAGGACCTGGAGGACCCTGGAGGACCCTGGACCCTGGAGGACCCTGGAGGACCCTGGAGGACCCTGGAGGACCCTGGACCCTGGAGGACCCTGGAGGACCCTGGAAGACCCTGGAGGACCCTGGAGGACCCTCTGAACCTCAGTCCTGTTCTGGGACTCAGCAGAGTCAGCATTCAGAGGGAGGAGTTTCTATTACAATGCTCACATTTTAGTGCTTTAAGCTTGTTTTTGGGTAAAAA
This sequence comes from Centropristis striata, assembly GCF_030273125.1. Lineage (NCBI taxonomy): Eukaryota > Metazoa > Chordata > Actinopteri > Perciformes > Serranidae > Centropristis > Centropristis striata. The sequence goes on from NC_081536.1 coordinate 74,921, forward strand.
AAAAAAAAAAGTATTCAGATCTCTTTCTCAGTTTACTTACTCTTTCAATTTTTCATTTTACACCCTATTTCTTATGCAATTTGACAGAGTTGCACTGTAACTTCTGCAAACATTTTTTACCGTGTATGTTGATTACATTTATTAAACCAAGCAGAAGAAATTTCATCACGAAAATAATACTTTTAACTACTTTTTAACTTTGAAATGGGTCAATTTGATCTGCATCATAACAGGAGGGTTGCAGTTGATGCAAAATCAATATCAAATTTACATTTATGCTAAATTTAAAATATATTCATGTGTGCAGGTATTAATACACACTGTGAAATGACTCCACTACAGTAAAAGTCCTGCATTCAAAACTTACTGAAGTAAAAGTACCAAAGTATCAGCATCAAAATGTACTTAAAGTATCAAAAGTAAAAGTACTCGTTATGCAGAATGGACCCACTCGGTTGCTTTATTGATTCTAAATATATCATTAGATTATTTGTATTGATCAGTGGTGGAATGTCACTGTACATTTACTCTAGTACTGTACTTAAGCACAATTTTGTACTTGGAATGGACTTGAATATTTCCATTTTATTCAACTTTATACGTCTTCTTCACTACATTTTGAGCCAAATATTGAACTTTTTACTCCACTACATTCAGCTTTAGTTACTGTTCAGGTTGAGATTTAACATTAAAAAATGATCCATTTAAAGTGATTAGACTTCTTTTTAAACCTCATAACAATATATTAAGTAGTTACAATGAGCCCTACCTTCAGGATATTAAAACACTGCTTACATAAATGCATCAATACAAATAATCTAATAATATATTTAGAATATAAATAAGAATCTGATTGGGTTCATTCTGCATAACGAGTACTTTTGCTTTTGATACTTTAAGTACATTTTGATGTGGACACTGTATTTTTACTTCGATAAGTTTTGAATGCAGGACTTTTACTTGTAGTGGAGTAATTTCACAGTGTGGTATTAGTACTTTTACTTAAGTAAATGATCTGAATACTTCAGGGTTTTCATTTTGTAATGATAGGGCTCATTTTACCTATTTAATATACTGTTATGAGGTTTAATTAAAACTAACTAAAGCTGTCAGCTAAATGTAATGGAGTAAAAAGAACAATATCTGACTCAAAATGGAGTGGAGTAGAAGTATAAAGTTACATCAAATGGAAATACTCAAGTAAAATACAAGTACCTCAACATAGTAAATGTACTTAGTTACATTGCACCAACGATAACCAGTGATTGTTTTATTCCTTCCTGAAACAGTTGCCAAACTCATAAAACTGAGTGACACGTTTCTCAGGAACTCCAGCTTCTCTTTCCGTGTGAAATAAATCACAAGAAAAAAACAATCTGGATGTTGAAACGCTCAAACAACATGCTGCGTAATGGTGACTTTAAGTAATCTACGACTCTAATTTCTGTCAATCCAACAAGTCGCAACAGCAGAGCTGGCGCTGCTCTGCTGGCATGTCACTCACACTAATTATCACGTCTCATTCTTTACAAGAGGTGAATGTAAACAACCTAAGTACGATCTGACAGAAATGTCTGTTAAACATACGATAAATTACAATATAAAATGCTGAAGATTAGACGAGACATTGCTGGCAAACCACTGGTCAATTCTGAGAAACGGGTTCATTTTGCTGTAGTGACACGCCCTGTCTCAGATTACTGGATTATTATTAGGTAGACATCTGGAATATACATTTAGGTGGAAATTTGACTACACTTTGTCTATTTGCGTCTGTAAATTTATCCTAAGTTTAGCAAAGTAAGCATTAGATAATGCTGCACTTGTATATTTAAACATAAAACCCTATATTCACTTATAGTATCTTAAAACATGGCAAAAATGACATATTTACTTATTTGTCCTGTCATAACAGGTGATATCCAAAATGATTCTAATACATGTTATTATTATTACATATACTCTAATACAGAATGTCAGCAAAATGAAACAAGAGTTTTGAACCTGGCTGCATAAAAATATTTCTGTAAATGTATGCAAATTAGCACATATTTAATTAAAGGAATATAAAGAAAACATAACATTTCAGATAATAAATGTTGTAAATTATCAACTCGTAAAGTTTCATCCGTATCGTATTTACTCAACAAACCGTTTTATGGTCATTTTGGCTATAAAATGGCAGTTAAAATGTAACTTATTACACTATTTATATTGATTTCTTGATACAGTTTGGAACAATATTGAATCAGACAGTTCTGAAGATGATTTTTCTTTTTGAGCTGACTCATCAAGAGGTATGAGTAGCCTGAAGTAAATCGATATGAGTGTGTGTGTGTGTGTGTGTGTGTGTGTGTGTGTGTGTGTGTGTGTGGAGGTATACTACAGATTCTGCATCACGTCATATCGTTGTATCCCAAAGGTGCAATTTTCCAGCTGAGTGGACGAGGACAGGCTGAGACAGGTGATGGACGGTGCATCAGAGGCTTTGAACCACAACACAGACACAACTCTCTGTTACTAAGTTAATAACACTGTGGACTGTGAAATGTAAAATACAAGAAGGAAATCAAATACTAGAAACACAGCCGAAAAACAAGTGTAAAATACATTTTGTAAATAGTTGTGCAACGACTTCCCTGTGTGATTTTGAAACTGACATCATGGGTTTGTACCGGGTTGATTTTCCTTGGAAAAACCCTGCAGAAACATTTACAATCGTGACATTTCAATCAACTGACAGCAGCTCTGCTGCAGCGAGTCTCACATGATTACTCACACAAGGATGCAAACTCTGAGCAGATCTGTCTTTTGAAACCAGACATCAAATATTGTTCTTATGGTTAATTACAGGAAAGTTCCTCTGAAAGTATTTGGATTTACTGTGAATTTATGAAACTACAGTGGTGTCCTTACATACTCAGAAAGCTCTGACAATGGGTCACAAGTAGATATGTCTGTTTTCTAAGAGGACACGAGTCAAACAGGCTGTGAAGCGCTGGGCTAGTTGGCCGGATTCGAACCCGCAGCAAGGACTCCGCCTGAATGGTAGCGCTCTACCAGTGTGAGCCCCAGTAGCTGCAACACATCGATCTCTTTTTATTCTCTGCGATCTTTGTTGCTCCTTACTTTCCTTGCTTGTACGCAGCCATCTGCCCATGATTTACACTGAATATTTCTACAGGGTCCCGTTCAAGGATGAGAAAACAAACCCAATCAAGTCCCGGTTTCCTTCCTGATTGGATCACGATGTTGGCGATGTGTTCAGGGAGTGGAGAACAGATGGTGCTCTCTGCCTCTGGTGCTGACACTTTCCATCTGAAGGTGTTTTTCCTTCATCAGGAGGAGTGTTGATGACATGACATGTCCAGTGTCAGTTGCAGAGATTTAAAAGAGGCTTCCAGATGGAGGTCTGGTGCTGACGTGGAGGAGACATGACTGCATTTGGATTGTGTGTCATTCCTGCTTCGCCCTCGTATGGGTTCACTCTGAGATCATCACCTCCATGTGATGCCATAACAGGAGAAGAACAACTGTTGTGTCTGTTCACCTTTTGGAGTTTGAGGCTATTTTGTCGTTTTTGACTCCTTTTCATTCTGCCTGAATAAACCACTTAAAAATCTTTACCATGATGTGTTGGTATCGTTGTTTTCAGCACAACCTCACCTATATGACCTGGTTTTTATTGTTTTCATTTTCAATTACTGGATCAAAACCCCCAAAAAAACCCAAATGACAAAAAAACACACATAAAAACACACTCAAAACACAAAAACAAAAAATTACAAAAACACATAAAAAACACAAAGAAATGACAAAAAAAAAACACATGAAAAAACAGGAAACGCAAGGATTACATTAAAAATGCTGAATGCACACTGCAAAATCTCTTTGCAGAAAAATCTCTGCAAAAAAAGGAAAATCATGTTACTACACTTTGGTGGACTCCAGAGGGAATAATAATAATATAATAATAATAATAATAATAATAATAATATAAAAGACTGACTGACAGACTGTTTGAATACATTTGAAGGCTTGTCTTCTCAATATTAACCGATATTGTGGTTTGTTTTTACTTCACTCCGGCAACACTACATATTGATTTGAAGAGGCTTTACACAACATTCAGAACATTAATATAGCAGTAAACAACTATTCAATGATATCTTGGAGTAATGGTGTCCTGCCTTAAACCTGCATTCTTTTAAATGACCAGCAGGGGGCGACTCGACTGGTTGCAAAAAAAGTCCATTTGTTCGTAAGTTAAAAGCGATATGAGCCTACTTCTCACTTAACTTATTACCTCAGGAAAGATTCTTATAATGAGTTTATGGTCTCTATAGTTTCACATCTTCTTCACTACAGCATTTGTTTTGTAATTGTTGGCTTCATTCATCATATCAGGCATTCAGAGTTATGTTAAACTGGATTATGAGTGAATAATGAAACATTAGAAAATCAAAAATATCTTTGACAAGACTCTGATTGTTCTCAGCTCCACAAAAACTGCTTAAGAACTGGCCCTAACCTCTCTGCCAACATAAAACATTGATACAATGTTATTAAAAGAAGAAAAAGTGTGATATTATTAGTTGTTTTTATCAGACTTAGAGCAAGTAGAAGTTGTGGTAATTCAGAGCGTGCATGGAGTCGTGTTTCTCGTGCATCCTTCGCCTCAGGGAGTTGGAAAAGTCTGCAAAGATTTCTTCTTTTAGCAGTGACTATACGGCTTATGTCATTACATAATTGGATCAACTGGATTTTGTTTCCAAGGCAATGAAAGCAAGCATGCTCCAAACTATAATAACCAGTTCCCATTAGCACACCACTGCAAACATCTCATAGTATAGACCGAGAATATGACGTTACATTTAGATTATACAACTCATTAAGGCAAGACAAATAAACACACAGCTGCAATTTTAACCCTCTGGAGTCCATCTATTTATTAAAATACATGTTTTATTTACAGTAATAACTTTATTTATATCTGATATGTAGACAAGCTGAGAAAGCCAGTTAAAGTTCAATCATAGGAGCTTTCACAGTGTCACATTTATGTTTCTAGACCATTTTTAAAATGTGAATTTTCTTTCTACAACAAAAACTATTACTGTTTTTAATTTACATGCAAATAGACTGTTTTGTAGTTTTATTATTTATTATTTTTTCTGCTGTTTTTGTGTGTATAAATGGTTAAAAAAAAAAAAAAGGTACATTTCCATAGACACCTGTGTCTTTTGTTTGTATTTTCGGTCCCTTGCAGCTTTATATTTTGTTAATTGAAATAAAATGTAAAATCTGACTGATAGCCAAGTTTGTGTGGAGTAAAAGGAGCCATGATGTGATGTAAGGACAGACTGAAAGATGCTGAACAGACAGAAATTAATGCAGAGGAAGCTGACAAATTTCAACCAAAATCTCCTCACTGCAAAAAAAGAGAAGTTGGGTGAACTCAAAATTTCAAGGCAACAAACTTCGATAAAATTTTAAGTTGGACAATTAAACTAAATATTTTAAGCTTTGTTTTTGAATTTGCTCAACTCTGAATTCTGATTTTTGTCAACTCAACTGTGAGTTGTACTAACTTATAATTTTACATTATAGATGTAAGCTAACTTCTGCAATGTGCTGAATTGGCACGATTGTAACGCCGCTATGAAATGTCAGCTAATGTTGCGACCACAATGTTCAGTTAGCATTGATACGCTAATGGCTACTCTTGTAGCTGTAACAAGCAGCGCCGCTAGCATCAGTTAGCCGCTAGCATCAGTTAGCCGCTAGCTTTCGCTAATGACCGAATTTCCCAACAAAGAAATAAGAGTTATCAGAACTATTGTCCCTTGTTGTGAACCCCAACTTAAAGATATAAGTAACAACAACTCACCAACCTGTTTTTGAGCAGACAACTGGCTTCCTTTGTTGTGCTAACTTACATTATTGCCCTAAATGTCAGTAATTTATATTTCCAAGTTTTACCAACTTAAATCACTGTTTTAGGCCAAAAAATACAAGTTGGCTTTTTTTGCGGAGGTTTAAGAGTACTCTTACGTCTAGTGGAAAAATCAAAGAGGTTCGGGACTGCGGGTGAATTCCACACTGAACACCCTGGAGGTCTTTCTCAGGCTTTCCTCAGATGCTGATAAGGATGGTGACAGACTGATAACTGGACCCTCCTTTTATCTCACCTGGCTGAGAGCAGCAGGACCTCTGGCCTGGCCCGCTCAGGCTCAAGGGAACCTTTGTTGGCAGCACCAGCTGACAACAAAGAAGTCTTTTCTGTCCAACAACAACCTCCTCTTCTCTTCTCATCAGGAACCAGGTACACCTGTGTCTCTGAGTCTGTCCAGTGATGTGGGTAGCTGCAGTCTTTAAATGGCTGAGGTAGATCAAATGATCAGTCCTGCTGTGGCTCACTGAGTTTGCACATCACAATATGGTAGTAATAATAAACTCTTGCAGCAGCCATGAGTCTCATAAGAAAGCATAAAGTAGTGAAGATAACGATAGGAAATAATAAAAGTTTGCACTACTGATCTTGGCTTTAATGTCTTTCAGAATATTGTTTTGGTTTTAAGACCTTCAACTTTATTGTTTTGGTTCAACGCTTTCTTCCACCTGTTTCCAGTCGCAGCAGACAGCTGTTTCCACTCATAAACCGACTGTTTTATAGGCAGACAGACACATGACAAATGAATCTGGTAGCTACAGAGCAAGATGTTTCCCTCAGGAGTTGGAGTCCAGACCATAGCTAAAGTGTGCATGGGCCAAAATGAAACTTCAACAGAAGTAAAACAGCCTCCTTAAATATCACTTTGACATTTGGAATAACACAAAGTACTTAAAGATCTTTAGAAGCAGTACCAGCACATAAGTTAAGCAATGTACTACTGTGGACGAAGGCAGCAGCATGTTTTAGTCAAAAAGGCTCACTTAATAAAATAGGTATTAGTGTACGCCTAATTAAAAGAATTAACACCAATTTACGTAGCTGTAGGAATCTGTTTCCAATAGGGAACTTGGCCGTGATGTCCATTTATGCTCCCTTCAAAGCCACCAGACTCCATTGACAAAGACAGAAATTTACCTTGCAGAAAGACGGGAGTTGCTGGTCGACTGACCGGTTAGTTTGTTCATGTCAGTGTGTGACTTTGGTAAATCCAAACTTACCTTATAGAAGCCCAAAAGTCACACAATAACACAACAAATTAAGTTATCGAGGCAGCGGTGGACAGCAACATGTGAGGTAAAATGAGTCTTGGTGAGTTTGAAGAGAAAACCAATAACGGCTTCGGTTCCCTTCCAGAAAAGCTGTCTGACGGCAAGGGAAAGGGGTGAAAATATTCAAAATTTAGCATAAACTTAAATGGATATTGATATTTTTTGTGGCTAAAATGCATCTCTGTCCACAGTGTTGGTACTCCTGCCTGCTTACCAGTTACTTTACACGTCAAGATTTAACATAAAAACATGAAACATTTAAAGGGATTAGACTTTTTTTTTTAATTCAACCTCAAAACAGTTAATTAGTTAAAATGAATGAGTAGTTAAAAGTAGTTAAAAATCTAACACTGCTTACATAAATGCATCACTAATATCCATCCATCCATTTTCCTCCGCTTATTTGAGGCCGGGTCGCGGGGACAGCAGGTACTTTTACTTTTGATCCTTCAAGTACATTTTTATACTGATACTTTTGTACTTTTACTTCAGTAAGTTCTGAATGCAGGACTTTTACTTGTAGTGGAGTCATTTCACAGTGTGGTAATAATATTAATACATGAAAATATTCAAAATTTTGCATACATTTAAATGGATATTGATTTTTTTTGTGGCTAAAATGCATTTTGTTGCCATTTCCGTCCACAGTGTTGGTACTTCTGCCTGCTTCAATAAACCAGGGCGTGCCCACTGCATCTACTGCAACATTATCCCGAAAGATGTGTAAAATAATAATAAAATAAATAAAGTAATCTTCCAGCCAACGTCCACATTAATATATATATATATTCTTCTTTGTGAGTATTTCTGCCTGTGTTGTTGTTGTGCAGAGAGTAACCCGAGGGTGCATAAAGTGCGTGTTGTAAATGATTTTAAGGAGTTAGATCATTTTCCATGACTAAGGACTTGTGACTAAGCTGGTAATGATGTGTTGGGACTTGGGTTATTGCGGGTACGTGCTACGTGCTAGCGCTAATGATGACCCAGACTCTGGTTACATTCCTGGAATAATGTTGGTGAGTCAAGTGGCTCGGACGGGGAACAGCGTGTTTGTACCAACAGATAATTGTCGGGTCTTATTGCCTAATCCTGACACATTATCTTTCTCATGACATGTGTGTGTGTTATACAGTAAATATGTATGCTGAATCACCAGGACTTTCCTGAATTATTACACATGCAGTCTTATGAATGAAAAGAACATTTCAACATAAGCCACTGCAGGGTAATACTTTATTTATATATGTTATATTTAACTCTATGGAGTCTTGGGCTATTTTGTCCATTTTTGAATTATTTTCATGTCTTTCCGTGTCTTTGTAAGTCATTTGTGTCTTTTTGTGTCTTTTGTTGTGTCTTTTTGTGTCTTTTGCTGTGTCTTTTTTAGTTATTTTGTGTCTTTTTTTGGTCATTTTGTGTCTTTTTTAGTCTTTTAGTCCAACATAAAATGTGATTTTGAATCTTTTTTTAACTTTCAGAACACTATCATGCTCAATAAAGAATTTTAAATGTTGCAAATGTGAACAAAGGTTGCAAATATAACATATAAGAGGGTTCCATCCAGTTCTATCATTTTTTTAATCATTTTCAGTGTCTTTGTAAGTCATTTTGTGTCTTTTTTGGTCATTTGTGTCTTTTTTGGTCATTTTGTGTCTGTTGTTGTGTCTATTTTAGTCATATTGTGTCTTTTTTTTGTCATTTTGTGTCTTCTGTGTTTTTTTGGTCCTTCTGTCTTCTCATTTTGTGTCATTTTGTGTCTTTTTCTGTCATTTTGTGTCTTCTTTTGGTCATTTTGTGTTTTTTTAGTCCAACATAAAATGTGATTTTGAATCTTCTTTTTAACTTTCAAATCATGCTCAATAAAGAATTTTAAATGTGTCAAATGTGACCAAAGGTGTCAAATCTACCATATAAGAGGGTTCCATCCAGTTCTATCATTTGATACTAAATCTATTTGAGCTTGTCTCCAGTTTTACTTGGTATATCATCATCAAACTGAAACTGGCCTCATGGAGTTTACAGCCAGAACTTTAGAGGTAAATGTACAGCTAGTACATTTTGATGCTGATACTTTTGTACTTTTACTTCGGTAAGTTTTGAACGCAGGACTTTTACTGGTAGTGAAGTAATTTCACAGTGTGTATTAGTACTTTTACTTAACCTGTTATGTTCGTTTTTTCAGGAACAGCAATAACCTGAGGCAATTTTAAATTACCTAAAGGTCCTGAAACTAAAAAATCCCAATAAACATTGTGTATATTTAATTAATAACTTCATTACTAACCATTTAAATCAATATTTAGTGCAATGGTGTTCTTTACAGATCATGGTTCAATGAGAATAATTCACTCTTTTCATTAACAAAAAAAAATCATGTTAAAACTATTTTTATGTACATTGGAAAGACCTACACATAAAATACAATGGTTTCAAATTAAATAAATATTATTAATAATAATAATAATAATAATAAATAAATAAATGAAGTACATAAAATAAATACATAATAATAATTAATAAAAAGTAATAAATAAATGAAATAAATAGAATAAATGAAGTGCATAAAATAAATAAATAATAATAAACAAATAAAAAGTATTAAATAAATAAAATAAATGGAATATTAAAATTACATATAAAATACAATTGTTTTACATGACCTAGATTTTTTTTTTTTTAATGAAAATTATTAGTAAACTATTTTTTAAATAGATTTTTTATATTTGAAACGGGTGAGGAGGTTAAGTAGAGATCTGGCCACATGTGACCTCTTCTTCTTTTAATCTAAATGAGCTCGGCTGCAGGTTTCATCTCTTATCTTTAAATTCCTTAGATTATGTTGATTAGGTCTCCGTCTATATATATATTGCAGCCTTCTTACTGATAAATCAGGCCTTTACTAACAGCACACTGTTGAAACACCCCCATGGATACAAATGCACAAAACAAACACCCATTTGACTTTAACAGAATTGGAAATGATGTGGGAAAAGTCCGTTGGAAGGTAAGGTAGAAGGGTTTTCCCCCCATGTAAATGTGAAACCAGGAAGCTGTAAATGGTTTGATAAAAAGAGACAGACCAAATGGCACCACACTGTTGTTTACTGTACCTGGCCCCACGGTTATTTTCCGACCAAACATCAAAGTGATGCAGCCGAGCCAACTGTGCAAACACAATGGAAGCCACCAGCGAATGCATCAGCGTTAAAAATAGAAATGTGGTAATATCACGTAGTGCACAGGTAGACAATCACATTTTAGGAAACATGTCAACTGGTGCATGGGGGATGTGCACAGCGTGACTAACGCTGAGCTTTATTTGTATCACCGATCCCCAGGAGGTTTCCAGTTGAGATGCTTTGCTTTATTTCCCAGGGTGGGGACACGGATTGCTCTAATACACCTAAATGCTTATAAAAACACCAACCATGGTGATGACATTGTTGTATGAGGGCAGAGTCACGTTCAGTGAGCTGCAGTGGAACAAGATGCTTCACAGGATACTTTTAGCTCTGCAGGAAACTAATAATACAATAATACAACAATAAAAATTAGCTGATTGTTGCTTTTTGAGGATGCATTATGCATGAATGACCTTTGAGCAGTGGTGGAAAGTAACTAAGTACATTTACTCAAGTACTGTACTTTTTGAGTACAAAAAGTAAGTACAGTTTTGAGGTACTTGTACTTTACTTGAGTATTTCCATTTTATGTAGCTTTATACTTCTACTTCACTACATTTTGAGGTAAATATTGAACTTTTTACTTCACTACTTTTTTACCAATGAAATCTGATAAAAGTATATTAAGTAATTAGAATTATCACTACCTGGATAATAAAATGCTGCTTACAGATATGCATCAAAAAGAACAATCCAGTATTTATATTGCTTACGTATTTAAATTCTATCATCTTATCGTAAATGTTTGTTCTTTACATGATCAATTTAAAGGGATTAGACTTTTCTTTTTAAATTCAACCTCATAACAGTATATTAAGTAGTTAAAATGAGCCCTACCTTAAGAAAAATCAACACTGTTTACATAAATGCATCAATAATAATAATCTAATAATATATTTAGAATATATAAAACAATCTAAGTGGGTCCATTCTGCATAACGAATACTTTTACTTTTGATACTTAACGTACTTTTTGATGCTGATACTTTGGTACTTTTACTTCAGTAAGTTTTGAATGCAGGACTTTTACTGTAGTGGAGTAATTTCACAGTGTGTATTAGTACTTTTACTTGTTATGTTCATTTTATCAGGAACAGCAATAACCAGAGGTATTTTTTATTACCTAAAGGTCCAAAAACCCAACAAACATTGTATAGTATTATAATATTTAGTGCAATCTTGTTTTTTTTAACCTCTCACAGATCATGTTTCAATGAGAATAATTCACTTGTTTTTCATTAAAAAAATGCATGTTAAAAACTTTTTTATGTACATTGGAAAGACTTATATATAAAATACAATGGTTTTCATTGATTTTTTAAATTTTTATTTTACTTTTTTAAAATTCTTTTTTAGATTTTTTTAATTTTAGATTAGATTTTTTTTTATTTAATTATTAAACAGACAGTATGTGCTTAAATTTGTAATAATTGTTGTTTTAATTCATCATAAAAGGCCTTGTCTAAAAGTCAAACTATCCAAGTTTACAACAGTTTTACATGACATTGATTTAAAAAAAATCTTTTCATGTAAAAAATATTTTTAACTATTTTTTTTTAGATTTTTTAACTTTGAAATGGATCAATTTGACCCGCCACATAAGAGGAGGGTTGAATAATAATAATAATAATAATAATAATAATAATAATAATAATAAGTTGAATAAGGGAAGTGAATACTTCTTCCACCTCTGACCTATGTTCCCTATGTGTTATATTCCACATATGGTGGGTGGAAGCAGAAAAAAGTAGCACATGTTGACATCAATTAGCAACGAGTAAACACATGAAAACAAAGGTCTGTCACTAAGATCTGTGGAAAGTGTTAAATTCAGCACGCACATGTCAACAGGCAGGACCGGCAGCTTACAGCACACAAAGGAAGCTGTCAGAGCCGCCATCAGCCTCGTAATTACCTCCACGCTCACCTCAGCCTTCTGCAGGAGGAGCAGGAGGAGCAGGAGGAGCAGGAGGAGCAGGAGGAGGAGGAGGAGGAGGAGGAGGAGGCCGAAGAAAAGGCCTCAATCAAAGAGATTACCCTTAAGTGGCGGCTCTCAATGAAGCAGCACAAATCTCAGCGTTTGGAAATGAAATGAGGCTGGATTATGGTCAACATGATGAAAACCAGCAGAGAAACAACAACAACAACAACTGTTTCCTATGAAAACCAGCAGAGAAACAACAACAACAACAACTGTTTCCTATGAAAACCAGCAGAGAAACAACAACAACAACAACTGTTTCCTATGAAAACCAGCAGAGAAACAACAACAACAACTGTTTCCTATGAAAACCAGCAGAGAAACAACAACAACAACTGTTTCCTATGAAAACCAGCAGAGAAACAACAACAACAACAACTGTTTCCTGTGTAAACCAGCAGCAGCTTCCGTCTGCCGGGGAAATCGTTTTCTGAAGCCGAGCCAGCAGATTTGGCAAATTCAGCAAACTGAACTACATTTTTGGGAATAATTATTTGTGACATACAGGCATTATCGTGTCAGCCTGGTATTGCAGCAATTATGTTAATTTAATCTGATTCTGCAGCGTTCAGGTGTGGCTTCTGTTCCAGAAACCAGAGTTAGCTTCCTGTCTCAAACCTGCAATTAACAGAACTATTAAAGTTCTTCACACATGCTTCATGCTCTCTGTTTACTCACACATGCTTCATTTGGTTTCCTGTCATGTTGACTAGTGCAGCGCCGTATGAAGGATGAAGGATGTATTCATATTCTATAGTTTCATATTCTATAGTTTCATATTCTATAGTTTCATATTCTATAGCGGGAGATTAACCCCCTGACATCTTCGGCTGTTATGTCCGTTAAATAATATGTTAAAAGATCTTCACCATGTTGGTATCAGGTTTTTCAGCGTTGCCTCTCCTTTATGTCCTGATAATTCATTTTTAACTTTGACTTACTTGGTCAAAATTTTGAACCCAAAAGAAACAAATAAAAATAAATAAATAACCCACAAAGCGTAGTGGTCACACACACACACACACACAAACACTATTTATAGATAGATATCATAATGTTCCTCAGAGTTGGGCAGAAATTTATTTTATTTGGTGTAATCTAACATCTACCTATTGTGCAATATTGTTTCAATGTGCAATATTTATCCCTAAAATGTGCAATATATATATATATATATATATATATATATATATATATATATATATATATAGGTAACACTGTTTATAGCATCATATCTGCTTTCACTATTGAAGACTGTGCACCTCACCTCCCTTTGTTGCCCATGTTTATATTATATTGTGTATGTTTTTACATTTACTTGCCTATGTTTGTATTGTATATTTTTATATTTCTATATATTTATTTTTACTGTTGCGCTGCTTTTTGGAGTCGGCTTTTAATCTCATTGCGTATAGTGACAATAAAGGCATTCTATTCTATTCTATTCTATTCTATTCTATTCTATTCTGTTCTATTCTATTCTATTCTGTTCTGTTCTATTCTATTCTATTTCTACCAAACCATTTATGGTTAAAATAAAGACATGACAGTAATGCTCCATAACTCACTAAAACGTAACAAATGTATCTTGTGTTTTGAGCGAGTAGTGAAACAAAAATGCACCTTAAAAAAAGCATTTAGTCCTTTTTAGAAAATGGTTTGTGGTGCAATTCAGTTCACTTTTTAAGTTTTTTATACCAATAAATTATACAAAGTAGGCTATCAAACTATTTTTGCAGAACATTGATGAAAAAAATGCTCGTCTTGTATTTATCTTGTGTATATCTGAAGATTTTAGACTTAGAGTCATGGGAAAAAATATTAGCCTTTTCTTCAATTTCTTTTTCATTTCAATGCCTGGTACAACTGAAGGTACATTTGTTTGGACAAATATAATGATAACAACAAAATTAGCTCATAAGAGTTTAATTTAAGCGCTGATATCTAGACATTTAACATGGTTTTATTGAAAAAACAAATAAAATCATAATCAAGAAAACCATGTTAAATGTCTAGATATCAGCTCTTAAATTAAACTCTTATGAACTATTTTTGTTGTTATCATTATATTGAGGTGTTTGAGACCCCTGATCTAAATGATGAGTTGGAGGGTTCCTGTGAATCCTTTAATATAAATAATGTGCTTTTCAGCAGAGTGTTGTATTTCAAAATGCTGTTTTGTTCCTTTCCGACTCTAAATCCTTTGATATGTGACTGAAACATGCAAACATTCATCTCATTTTTCTGCTGTTTCGTCATCTGAGTCTGTATTATACTGCTGTATTATGAACTGCTGTATTATGAACTGCTGTATTATGAACTACTGTATTATGAACTGCTGTATTATGAACTGCTGTATTATGAACTGCTGTATTATGAACTGCTGTATTATGAACTGCTGTATTATGAACTGCTGTATTATGAACTACTGTATTATGAACTGCTGTATTATGAACTGCTGTATTATGAACTGCTGTATTATGAACTGCTGTATTATGAACTGCTGTATTATGAACTACTGTATTATGAACTGCTGAATTATGAACTGCTGTATTATGAACTGCTGAATTATGAACTGCTGTATTATACTGCTGAATCCTCCTCCAGCTCTGTCCCACTCAGCTCAGCTCAGCTGGTCTCTAATCTTGATATCTACTCAGCTCCCCGTTTATCTGATGCAACAGACTCTAATAGCTCCTTCTGAGAGATTCCTCATTAGATATTGCACCGCGCCGAGAGTCCTCCCTCCCTCTCTCGATCTTTTCGTGAGAAGACGGTGAGCAGAGAGTTGTCAGGGCAGAGCCGCCACACGTGATGTTTCGCTGTAACAATAACTGGTCGACAGCTCATCTTACCTCTGAACAGCCTCACGCTGCTGTTAGAAAGCTGCCGGGCCAAAACCTGCCATTCATAAATCATACATATTCTATGAATGGGTAGAAAAGGCAGCTCGGTCATATCATAGCAACATAAATGCATTTTAATTGTTGATCTTAATTTCTGACACTTTTGATAATGTTTGGGGCTGCAGAGTAAAATCAGATCTGCATACATTCATACTTTCATACATTCATACTTTCATGTGTCTGCAGCAGAGAAGCTGAAGCTTTGCGTGTTTCATCGTTACGACCTCGTCCGTCAGGTTTGGTGTGTTCCATTCAGCTCCACACACAAACTTCCATTACCTGGTTACAAACAGGAATGTAAACTACGAAGAATGTCGATGCAAAAAAAAAAGAAGACAGTCAGACACGCAGAGCAGAACACAGAGACTTTATGAATGGAACGAGTCACATACCATTCATAAATCCAGCTGAATCTACATGCAGAGGGAACAATGCAACAAGCTGCAGTGGCTTCATGTTGTTTCTGCATGTTGGAAACAAAAAATGTACATAGCTTGCACAGACAATAAGCTGAAGTCACCAATGCACTTTTCTTTCCTCCTGGAAAAGCTGCAAATGCTGCAATCTCACTTGCCAGTTGCAAACCGCGGAGCCAACGCAAACACGGAGAGGAAGCGTCTGTTCCTGCAGAGTAAGAGTTATAAACGTCTGTTCCTGCAGAGTAAGAGTTATCTGAGCTGTCAGAGCTTCAAACAGACAGAATAATCCAGAGTGACAGCCAGCCAGAGAACCAGAGAACCAGAGAACCAGAGCCATGACAGCACTTCTTCTCTTCTCTCAGGAAAACAAAACAATCCCACACCATCCTGGCAGCTTCTACACCTTGTTATCGCCTTGGCAACCGAGCCGCCTGCCGCCAACACTGGGGGGGGGGGGGGCTGATAATGTAATAAAAACTGATAACGTAATAAAGTGCATTTCCCAATAATGTAATAGACTTTTTACCAATAATGTAATAAAACACCAAGCATCTTTAGATGTCAAGATTCGGTTGTCATGGATACCTCGTTGGTGAAAAACGGATGAAGGGGTCAAAGGTTACTAAACATTCAACTTTGACCTGTTGGTGGCGCTAGAGCTCTGGAGCTAGAGTTGATACACAGTATCACCACTTGAACCCAAGTAATGTTAAATTATTACAATATTGGGGAATTATTACATCATCAGGACTTGGGAAATGAAGGCTAACCTGATAATGTAATAACCTCCATTAATGTTCAGCTTTATTACATTATTGGGAAATGCACTTTCTTACATTATCGGAAAGTTATTACGTTATCAGGTTTTATTACATGATCAGGTTTTATTACATGATCAGGTTTTATTACATGATCAGGTTTTATTACATGATCAGGTTTTATTACATGATCAGGTCCTACAGTGGTCTCTTGTGAGTTTGGGGGCCTCGGTGGACGGACCATGATGCACCAGGGCCCTGGTAGTGGGTGAGGGTCCTTCTGATCCTGACAGGAGGTCCAGACTGAATCTGAGTGGTAGCAACGCTAGAATCTAATTATTCTGAGTTATTAGAGCTAGAATCTAATTATTCTGAGTTATTAGAGCATGTCGGCCGTTGGAGGACCGGCACCTGCACCGTCTGACCTCATTAGACCTGCCAGCGTTAGGAGGCTGGGCCCTAAAACATTATCACAGTATTAAAGGGGATTTTTTGCGATAACGATATTCTTGACGATATTAAAACATATATAGAAATATTTTTTTTGTCTGTAAAAATAGATAAAGATTGTACAACAAAATAAAAATGAATGAATGAATGCTTTATTTCGCTTACAAAAAAACAAAAACATAAAATAAAATCACGTTTTTACAGAAGAATCCATCAGACAGCAACTGAAAAAGGAATAGGCTGAAGCCCCTATAATCATCCTTCAATCAAAATCAATCATAAATCTAAATGTAGTGTAAATTGCAAATCTCAACAGTTGCAAAACACAAAAAAATTACTCTTGACTCTTGAGTATTAGCAAATAATAAAAATAACCATCTAGCTACATGTACATTTTCTACATTTTATACAGTGAGATCAATCTCGTCCACTTTGAGAGCTAAATGTGAGCAAAAGCCTCAAATAACTTCACATTTTTTTCATTAAAGCCCAAATTTGGAGCCTCTCACACATTCTGATGCCACTATTCCATATTAAACTGGTCTTATCGTTGCATATTTTAATGGAATATTGTAAAGGAGAATAAAGTTTCTTGTATGTTTATTTTTATCTTATTTTGACAGCCTTTCTGTAAATTATGTGGTATGGCTCTCATTTTGAAAGCTGCATTGTTTAGCAACAGGAAGTAGTTTTTTGTGATGAACACAACTTTAATTGTTAGCTAACAGAATGTTGCTAATATCATCATATGCATTTTTTTCATAATATGGATGTTCGTCGCAGAAAATTGAAATTGAATGTTCCGTTCCAAACTAATAAATTCAGTTTCAAATTACAATTCATATTCAGTTTTTCAATGCAATGATTCAAATTACACAATACAAATTCAAATTATGTGATTCAAATTCAATTTTTAATGCAATTATTCAAGTTAAGAAATTCAAATTTATATATAACCGAAGCATGTTTGGTTGCACAATAAACACAAATAATTGGATCTGCAATGGACAAAAATCTGTTCGTTTTTTCCTGAATTCTCGTCTGTTCGTCTCGTCTCAGTGAAACTCTCCTGTTTTATTTTACCTGTCTGCTCCCTCCACCTGGTTATAAACCAGTCATTCTTTTGTTCATGCACACAGATAAATAATATATATATGGATAAATAATAATATATATATGGATAAATAATAATATATATATGGATAAATAATCGTCTCTGAGGCGTCTGAAGGTTTCTGAAGAGCCGTCGTGAACCTGAAGTGCTAATTGAAGGAACTGCAGTTTTTGTCAGTTTTTGTAACGGTGATTTCTGCTGCAGAGCTCCGATCAGTCGAACTGTTGAGAGAAGCAGCATGAAGAACCTGGTTTATGTGGACAGACTGCATGAATTCATGAATTCAACAGAGTTAATGTCACTGAGGCCTTTGAATCAAAACTGAGAGTACTGAGGGAAACTCTATAACATGTAGAGTTATTTATAATCTGTTTGTAGATTAAATCACTTTTGCTTTTTTGTTTGTTCTTGGTTTGTGTGTTAACTTGGTTTGTGTGTTAACTTGGTTTGTGTGTTAAATGTGTGTTAACTTGGTTTGTGTGTTAACTTGGTTTGTGTGTTAAATGTGTGTTAACTTGGTTTGTGTGTTAACTTGGTTTGTGTGTTAAATGTGTGTTAACTTGGTTTGTGTGTTAACTGAGTCTCCCCTGAAATAGAGATTCCTAATCTCAATGGGAGTTTCCTGGTTAAATAAAGGTAATAATTTAAAAAAAGAAACTGGCATCATAATTTTGTCATTAATTTGTTTTAATTTATTGCAACTTAAATTATTGTACAATCAGTTTATTCACAAAGCTTCAGTAGCACTGTGGCGTCATTTAGATGGAATTCATGGAGAAGGTGGAAATATTCACCAATGACTAAAAATAATCACACCGTCTCACCTTAAAAATACTGTTGTAACAATTTGCATTTATCTTTTTCAGTAATTCCAACTAAGACATTATTGAGTATTTCCCATCAGACTTTTATATCTGAACTAACTCAAATATTCTAATAAACCAACATGATTAGTTTTGTCTCTACAAGCTTCATTATGTTGAACCAACTACATTTTTATATCAAAGTTTAAGTGTTAATAAGTGGTCAAATTACTCTATTTAAGTTGCTATAACTCCTTTATTTTACTTTCTTTCTACTCAAAAAAATCATTGCAAATTGTTACATCAATTTCATTGAGTATAAGTAACTTATTTCACTTAATACTTTTCCTTGTTAAGTGAAGCCAGAAATGCTGATCCAAAATCAAAATATTTCTGAGTTAAGACATTTTTCTTCATCTTTAATTTTGATCAAATTCTTGTAACAAGTTATCAACTTAATAAAACAATGGACATGTAACAAATTGTATTTTTTTATGCTGAAAAAGCAAATTTTAAAAAGTCATACTAACTAACCTCCTGAATCACAAATTGGTCATATTTTATCAAAGGTTGATGATAAAATAAAGGCTATGAAAGAAGTTTCCTACACAGCGTCACGTATCAAAATAACACAAACAATCCGTCGGTTAAGTAAGGAAACAACCTGCAACATATTTGGTGCAAACTCAGCGTTAGAAAAAGCTGCTGCCTGCTCTGGCTGAAAATAATAATAATAATAATATGATAATAATCATAATAATAATATATTTTATTTGTATTGCACATTTCAACAATCTCAAAGTGCTTCGGAGAATAAAAAACTTTCAACACGATACAAATTATAACAATCTGTGCAGTAAAAGGAGCGACTTGCCTGGAAAAAATAGTAGAAGAGAACTAAAAGAAATTTCACAAATCAGGTGGAGAAGAGAACAAACAACAGCAGCGTTCTCTCCCGCCACAGAACTACTGGTGGTTCTACACGGGGCCTCCAGGGGCCTCCAGGGGCCTCCAAGGGCTTCTTCACAGGGGCCTCCAGGGGCCTCCAGGGGCCTCCAGGGGCCTCCAAGGGCTTCTTCACAGGGGCCTCCAGGGGCCTCCAGGGGCCCTGTGAAGAAGCCCGGGGCCCCTGGCCCCCACAGTAACACTGGTCTAGAACCTCCCCTGGCCCCCACAGTAACACTGGTCTAGACCCGCCACTGGCCCCCACAGTAACACTGGTCTAGAACCGCCACTGGCCCCACAGTAACACTGGTCTAGAACCGCCACTGGCCCCCACAGTAACACTGGTCTAGACCCGCCACTGGCCCCCACAGTAACACTGGTCTAGAACCGCCACTGGCCCCCACAGTAACACTGGTCTAGAACCGCCACTGGCCCCCACAGTAACACTGGTCTAGACCCGCCACTGGCCCCCACAGTAACACTGGTCTAGAACCGCCACTGGCCCCACAGTAACACTGGTCTAGAACCGCCACTGGCCCCCACAGTAACACTGGTCTAGACCCGCCACTGGCCCCCACAGTAACACTGGTCTAGAACCGCCACTGGCCCCCACAGTAACACTGGTCTAGAACCGCCACTGGCCCCCACAGTAACACTGGTCTAGAACCGCCACTGGCCCCCACAGTAACACTGGTCTAGACCCGCCACTGGCCCCCACAGTAACACTGGTCTAGAACCGCCACTGGCCCCCACAGTAACACTGGTCTAGACCCGCCACTGGCCCCCACAGTAACACTGGTCTAGACCCGCCACTGGCCCCCACAGTAACACTGGTCTAGACCCGCCACTGGCGTGAACCAGAATAGCACCGTTTGGGCCCTATGACGTAATAAAGTGCAGGGAAATACAGCTTTAATGTTAAACTGTTGGAACTACTCAACTGGATTACAAATTAAAAGCATCACGATGTATAAAAGCTACATTGTGAGTTCTAGTGGTGTTCTGTGCTGCAGCACCAAAATCACAAAATGGTTCAGCGCTCGCCGTCCCGCGTCCTAAAACTCCTCCGATTGGCTGTCACCTTCATCTGCAACATGTTGACGAGCCGGGACATTCTGACAATGTTGTGGCAACATGATGAGAACGTCATGCTTCAGAGATCCGTCGCCAGCGTCTCACGCTCGGGTTGGACTCTTTGTGTGTGTGTGTGTGTGTGTGTGTGTGTGTGTGTGTGTGTGTGTGTGTGTGTGTGTGTGTGTGTGAAAGCGTTTCCTCCCAACACAACAGGGGACCGCTACGCTTTGTGGGTTATTTATTGAGCGGGGTCCTTTTGTCCTATAGGGGCCGAGTCACCTCTGTTTAACTCCCTCAGCCTTCTGGAGCGTCAGGCTCAGCTGCTTTAATGCAAATATGCCAAAACAAACAAGATTTTAAAAGAGTGACTCTTGAATTATTTTAGTCTAGACAAAGAGTGGATACGTCAGTCATTGTTGATTAATTAATAGTTGCTCAGTTGGATTTGCCTGTTTCCTCTTCCATTACGATGGGAGCTGTAAAGTGCCAAAGATAACTGAAAGTCATGTCTAACGAGTTTAAAAGCTGCACCTTGTCCTATAACCTTTCAGTTTGAGACTACTGGTTATATTTTGCAAATAATTAGAGATTGTGTGCCATCCAAAGTAAACATCTGCATCTTTCTGTGTGACGTCCGTCCCTCTAAATGTCATAAAAATAAGGACATCTTTACAAATGCACAACAAACACACAGTACACACCCTCTAACAGGTGGCAGCCATAAATCTGAAGAGATGTCAAACTGTCATAACAGTTTTTAAACTTAGATAGTTCCACTTTGATCTGAGGCATTTTATGATGAATTAAAACATTATTCAATTTTTAATTATAATTATTAATCAAATTTAAGCACATGCTGTCTGTTTAATAATTAAATAAAAAATGTATTTAATTAAATTAACCCTCCGGTTATGTTGTGGGTCAAATTTACCCATTTCAAAGTTTTTAAAAATAATTAAAAACAATTCTTAATAAAATTTTTCAGAAAAAAAGACAAAAAATAAATATTTTTAAATAATAAAAAAAAATCAAAGTAAAGTAATGTACTATTTATTTTAATATTCCATTTATTTTATTAATTTCAATACTTTTTATTTGTTTATTATTATTTATTTATTTTATGTACTTCATTTATTCCATTTATTGTATTTATTTATTACTATTTATTTATCTATTATTATTATTTATCTATTTTATGTACTAAATTTATTACTATTTATTTATTTATTATTATTATTATCTATTTGTTTAATGTAAAACTATTGAATTTTATATGTAGGTCATTCCAATGTGTATAAAAAAAGTTGCAAAAAGCAAAACATTTTTTTTTTTTACAAAAAACGAGTGAATTATCCTCATTGAACCTGATCTGTGAGAGGTAAAGAACATCACTGCACTAAATATTGATTGAAATAGTTACTAATGGAGTTATTAATGAAATATAAACAATGTTTATTGGGATTTTTTAGTTTCTGACACCTTTGGATAATAATTAAACATGTTCCCACAAACATTAATGCTGTTCCTGAGAAACGAACATCACAGGAGGGTTAAATAATAAAATTAGCAGTGGTATATTTGTGTGTGTGTGTGTGTGTGTGTGTGTGTGTGTGTGTGTGTGTTTGTTTAGCTCACATGATAAGATATGTTTTTCTGCG
The DNA here is from genome assembly GCF_030273125.1 of Centropristis striata. Lineage (NCBI taxonomy): Eukaryota > Metazoa > Chordata > Actinopteri > Perciformes > Serranidae > Centropristis > Centropristis striata. The sequence goes on from NC_081536.1 coordinate 97,435, forward strand.
TCCCTCTCTCTGTTTCCCTCCACCCTTCCTTCTCTCAATAGAGTCAGATCCGCTGGGACTTTATTTTATAAAGGGGGGGTGGAGAGGAAGTAGTTAGTTTCCACTGTCGGTTATGGAAACATATTACACACTGATATTTATTTATGTTTTTTGTAAAAAGGACCACACATCTCTTGTCAATCTTCTCAAGCGTTGTCAATTATACATTATTATTCTTGTTATTCTTATTATTATTTTTCTTGTTCTTCTTGTTCTTCTGCTTATTATTATTATTATTATTATTATTATTATTAATAATAATAATAATAATAATAATAATAATAATAATAACATTTCGCCTATCCATTGTATTTTAAGTTGATTAAAACACAGCAAATGAATGATTATGAAAGTATTGATTCAAATGAAAGATGCAGGTTGGAACTGACCATTGAAATCAAGATAAAGTAGATAAAGTATGCCTTCTTCTACTCAAAATTGTATGAAAATACAAAAAATATCTACTTTTGTTCATGATGATAAATGATAGGAGGCCAGTGGTGAAAGAAGTATTCAGATCCCTTACTTAAAAGTAAAAGTAAAAGTACCAATACTACACAGTACTACACTTACAGAAAAGTCCATCTTTCAAAACTTACTGAAGTAAAATTACAAAAAGTATCAGCATCAAAATGTACTTAAAGTATCAAAAGTAAATGTACTTGTTATGCAGAATTGGACCCATTCAGATTTTTTAAATATATTGTAAATATATTATTGGACTATTATTATAGATATTTATTATGTTGGCAGCATTTTACCATCGTCAAGGTAGGGCTTATTCTAACTATTCAATATCGGTTTATGTGTTTTTTGTTAAAAAAAAACATGCATACATATTATAAATTAATATCTTCTTCATGTTATATCTTGACCTGAAAAATAACTAAAGCTGTCAGATAAATGTAGTGGAGTAAAAGTATAAAGTTACATATATTGGAATATTCCAGTAAAGTACAAGTACGTCAAAATTATACTTAAGTATAGTACTTGAGTAAATGTAGGGCCAGTTAATACACAAAACCACAAAAATATATAGTCAAATAAAAGACCATCTCTAATCTTTGGTATTTTATTTACATTTATTACGCTTTAACAGTGGAGCATAATCTGTAAATGATCATTTCTCTTATTTATTTTTTTTAAATCCAGTTGATCCGTTCATTCTGAGTCATTAATACAAAAACTGAGCAGAAAAAGGAAGAAATCCATTATGACATAAGTGTAAAAAAAGCCTTCATGACCTCATTCGCCTCCATATGAGACTATCTGATGGACAGAGAATGCCGTATCAGCAACAAGCAGCCAGAGGAAATACCAGATCCTGTGAAACAATAAGCTGAGGACATTCAGTCCTGAGCCTCCAGACTGATGGAGCATCAGATCTCAGGGTTTCCTCCTGCAGCGAACTGATATAACTGCTCACACTCACACTATGTATGAGCTTATTCACTAAAACTAAATGAATCTCTAATAATAATAATAAAAACAACAACAACATAAACACCATACTGAAAATGTTTAGCATGTTTAACCCCATTTACTATAAATTACTTGCTTTAAATAGCCGTTTGAAATTTTGGATGTACTTTATTTATTCCATTTATTTTATTTATAACATTAATTGTATTTATTTATTACTAATTGATTGATTTATTATTATAATTATTGTTATATGAACTTCATTTATTCCTATTTATTTAATATAATTTAATTTGTATTATTATTATTAAGATTATGACTATTGTTATCATTATTATTTATTTTATGTACTCAATTCTTTCCATTTATTTATTCCTATTTATTTAATATTATCTATTATTATTATTATTATTATTATTATTATTATTATTATTTATTTATTTGTTTATTTTATGTACATGTTACATTTATTTTATTTACTCCATTACCATTCCAGGGATCCACTGATGACCATTCATTTCTATACAATATAAAAATCCATTAGGTGAAGATTTTAACTTGTTTGAGTTAATCTAATTAACAAAAAAAAGTTTCCATTGTATATACATTTTACATTATCTGCAGTTTCATTGTAATATGATCAGAAAAGTTGCACCAGTGCTGCAACAACGATGCAAATTTGACAAAAACTTGCAGATTAAGATGCACTTTAATGGATTAGACTCATGAGACTCAAAAACAGGCGTATAGAAAGCTATGGTGGCCCAGAGCGCTCAATCAATATATATATATAATATATATATATATATATATATATATATATATATATAACAAATCCAGTCTTACTTCCATCAGATGTTTGTCCAGTGTTCCAGTATAATCAGTATTCCTCTGTTCATTCCAAGGTGTTTCAACAGAACAGCATCAACTGTAATCACTCCCCGACTCTGAATGAAGTCCGTTCACTTTATTTTCACTGTCGAACAATCTTCAGGTGAGAGCAACAAGCAGCTGACGAGCATCTCCGAAGGAAAGAATCGAGGCAAAAATGGTGCAAAACTGGAGAAAACTGCTCAGGATGCAACACGGTCGACAGCCTGCGAGTCGAGTCAAACCCTCTGAAGATTTCCTAAGAAAAAAATTAGCTCCTTGTTTCATTTACACTGAGATGCAGCATTAAAATCATTAAATAATTGAAATAAGGACGGTCGATCATCTCCCTGTAAACAACAGTGGGATCGGATCGTCCCACAGTTGTGGCTGGGCATTTTATACACCGTTTGTTTTCACATGACTGACAAAATAAGTCACAGTTTAATGCTTCAGAGGACTGATGCTGGATTTGTTTGGGCTTTTCCAGCCATGAAGACACAAACATAAGACAACAATTTGTAATGTGATACAAAGACCGGGAGCTCTTTCACAACAGGGAGGGACATCGATGTGCTTCTGCTTTTCTACTGTTTCATTAACATAAAGAGATTTTACTCAACTGATGCTTATAATGCTGCTGTCAGCCTTAACTCTGAGTCTCTTGAGGCAGATTTCCAAAGCCCTTAATGATGCCATCAGGGTTATCTGGCTCGGATAGTACATCTTTCAACAGAAAGTCTATGCAACAGTATCACCTAATTAAACGTGAGTTATCACTGGTTAAGAGGTTATGAGGTTATCTGGTTATGAGGTTATCTGGTTATGAGGTTATCTGGTTATGAGGTTATCTGGTTATGAGGTTATCTGGTTATCTGGTTATGAGGTGTGGGCTACAAGGAGCCTGCTCCACTTTCTACTAGAAGGCCTTTATCATCCCGTTATCATCCCGTTATCGTCCCGTTATCATCCCGTTATCGTCCCGTTATCATCCCGTTATCATCCCGTTATCGTCCCGTTATCATCCCGTTATCGTCCCGTTATCGTCCCGTTATCGTCCCGTTATCATCCCGTTATCGTCCCGTTATCCCGTTATCGTCCCGTTATCATCCCGTTATCATCCCGTTATCAACCCGTTATCATCCCGTTATCGTCCCGTTATCGTCCCGTTATCGTCCCGTTATCGTCCCGTTATCGTCCCGTTATCGTCCCGTTATCGTCCCGTTATCCCGTTATCGTCCCGTTATCATCCCGTTATCGTCCCGTTATCATCCCGTTATCGTCCCGTTATCATCCCGTTATCAACCCGTTATCATCCCGTTATCATCCCGTTATCGTCCCGTTATCGTCCCGTTATCGTCCCGTTATCGTCCCGTTATCGTCCCGTTATCGTCCCGTTATCATCCCGTTATCATCCCGTTATCATCCCGTTATCGTCCCGTTATCATCCCGTTATCGTCCCGTTATCATCCCGTTATCATCCCGTTATCATCCCGTTATCGTCCCGTTATCATCCCGTTATCGTCCCGTTATCATCCCGTTATCAACCCGTTATCATCCCGTTATCATCCCGTTATCATCCCGTTATCGTCCCGTTATCATCCCATTGAATGGGGCGATGTATTGATGTTCTTCGTTAGGTGTCGCCCTCTAGTGGCTGTAGTAATTATGACAGGAGCGAAGGAGGAAGTGACATAGAGTTATCGGGAGACTGGGGTTTGTGGTCCACGACTTGACATTTAGACTAAACCCGACCACAGAATTCATTCATTCATGATCCTTAATGTCTTATCCAGACTCAGGTGGCGGGTTCACCTATGACAGGTCGCCAGACTATCGCAGGGCTGACACATAGAGACAGACAATCATTCACGCTCTCATACACACCTACGGACAATTTACAGTCACCACATAAATGGTAAATGGTAAATGGACTGCACTTATATAGCACTTTTATCCAATTCGCTCATTCACCCGTTCACACACACATTCCTGCTGGTGGCACACTGGGGCCTCCTGCCACCAGCAGGAATTCATTCATACACTGATGAACGCAGCATCGGGAGACATTTGGGGTTCAAATGCTCAAGGATACTTCATGTTGGCTGCTATGGTCAAGGGATCGAACCAGTGTGCAACCACTCTACCAACTGAGCCACAGCCGCTAATAAACCAAGAAACTTTAGAGGCACCAAAGTTTTTAGACTGTGGGAGGAAGTCGGAGAACTGCAATTTAACAACTTTTTTTACATTTTCTTTTTAACAACTTCAAGAAAGAGAACCCACGCACATGTAAACTCCACACAGCAGAGCTGCAGGCCGGAGTCGAACCAGCGACCCTCTTGCTGTGAGGCAACAGTGCTAACAGCTACTCCATCATGTAGCTTTCCTAAACTTAACCATGTCATGTTTTCTCCCCAGACCTAACTACAGTATGGCCATCCTGAAACCTAACCGTGTCATTCCGGCACCAAAACCCCAAATTGCATGTGAGACCTAACAAAACTGTAGCAGAACAAGAGCATCGGGCACTTAATATAAGGCAGAGGAGGCACCTGAGGCTAATATCAACTAGAAACAGCAATGTAATGAGCTGATAACATCAACAGCTGGTGCTCAGCCAGTTGTTCACTTAGGGCACGGAAAGTTTTCATACCTGCACAATCCTAACCCGGACTTTAGCCTCGAGCTGACAGGGTTAGCCCCGAGTTTGAAGATTGACTAAACATTGGACTAAAAGTTGCCAGTGTGAAACCTGTGTAGTATATTTTATGCTACAAGTGGAATATTTTATGTTAGTTTTAGAAGTTCTGCTTTACTAAGAGAAGCCACAGTCTGACCTTTTGTTCAGAACAGAACTGTAACAACTGGTTCAAACCAGAATGATGAACTTTAATATCTGGGATTTGTCAGACAGTAGAGGCGTTGGAATTTGAATATAAACAAGTATAGGTTATAAACGTGCACATGCGTTGCATATGGGCTGGAACATTCAAATTAAATGATCTTATATACAGACAGAAAAGCCAAGAGAGCGAACTGAGGGCTTGATTGGACTCGGACCACCTTTTTTCAGCAGCCTTGAAATTGACAAAGTTCTCCTCGGCTGTACCTCGGCAGTGTATTCTGATGTTTGAGAATAAAGAAAAAAACTAAAAGGAACTTCGACTTGGTCTTTAGTGTGCAGTGTGAAAAGCCCTAAGGACTAAAAATATGGATATCTCAGCCTCTGCTTGGATTTTCTTTTTAAAATATGTCAAGATATTGTGAGCTCCCCAATTGTATGGAAGTATAATACCAAATTTGGAAGTTTTTTCCCCCAATCAGTTCTTAAAGCGTGAATGTTTTTGCTGAAGTGTTAAATTGAGAAGGAGGCTTTGTTTCCTCTGTAGAAGACAGACAGGTTGAATAATGTGAGGAGTTCTCCATCCTGAGATCATGTTGCCCCTGAGCTCTCTGCTGGGCTAATTACTTCTCAGCACGCCTCTCCTCGTTCTATTTCTTCGAATGTTGCTGCTTCAGTTCATATGGTCGAAGGGAAGAGATGCAGCACCTTGCGTGACTTCCACCTCTGCAGGCCGCAGCGCATCGAGCATGACTGTCCGTCATCATTACGTTCTTGTAAAAACACCAAAGACAGGCCCGGGGAGGGGGTCGCCCAGGAGAGGCCTCGCCTCCCTTTGAGCGTTGCTTCACCTTTGACCTCTCACAGGGGGAAAGAGATAAACACAAGGGGGGAGACGACTAAGCTTCAGTGACTTTTAATGGCAGACCTTGGTCGGGTAGAATAGCAACACTGTCATCATGCAGAGAGCAGATAAGATTAGGCCTCATCAGGAGACTGACAGGCTCTGGTGCTCTGCTTTCTGCTGCATGTGTTTTGCGTGTGAAGTGGAATTTGCATGTACATTATGCACAGTATGCACTTACATTAGTTGTGAATTGGGCCTCTGAGGTCACGCGGTTCAGTTTCCTGCAGGATGCAAAGGTTTTTAAGCAGCATTTGCTAGATGCAGTTTGGGACAAAACTCACAAAGAGCAGAAACGTGTCTTCACCGATTTTTAAATGTGATCAAACTTGTCATCAACATTCATTTTCTCATAATCCTCAGTGGATTCCTTTAACACAGTAATCCGCAAAAACAAAACACCTACGCCTTCATTAAAAGCTGTTCACATTCTATTCACTGCTTATTTTCCATGGGCTTCCTGTCAGTCTCTTCAATTAGGCCAATAAAAACAAAGACTGATGACAACAGTTGCGAGGATCGAAGCGGGCAAAGCTTTTTTTAGTTGGCGTTGATTTGAGAAGCGCAGTCATGCGGCTGAGCACGTAATAAGCCTCCCATTCTTCCCCAAAGAGGTACAAACAGTTCCTCTGCACTCCGCAGACCCCTGAAAAGGTTTTTTCCTCCAGAAAGACAAAAAAAATCCGACATGCACGCCGATTCAGAATTCAGGGGGAAAATGCCCTTTTAGTGTGAGAATGGAGGGGAGACGCCTTCACGGGCTGCTGACTACGCTTTGGCAAGGGCCTCCGTGGCACTTGGCCGGACAAAAAGCAGACCGTATAGAGATAGAGGTACCTCAATGAGCACTCAGTTAATCCGCAAGGTCATTAGGATACTTGAAACACTCATTAACATCATTCTCATGAACCTCGATAGATGGCTGCAGTTTTTTTCTCCAGTGTTGGTAAAGAAAAGAAAAATACAGGTTTTTATGGACTTCTGGGAAATATCGGGGCGAGTGAGTGAGGGGGGGTTTGTTGTGGGACAGTTTGACATTTGGAGTCACTGGGGTCATTCAGTCGTAATGAGGCGCTCGCGGCCGGACCAAAGTAAAGAGTTTGCCCCGGCGCTCAACTCTGCCTGATTCACCGCCAAGCTGGATGACAGTTCAGTTTGGTGGTAGTCAGACCAATCACACGGCGGCAGGTTGATTCATCTCAAAGTAATTAACAAGACGGACACTAATGTGTGTGTGTGTCTCTGCGCTGCTGCATGTGTGTAAGTACTTGTGTATTTGTACATATATTATAAGAAAGTAAAACCAGACAAGCTGCAGACAAAATGTTGCAAAAACCTCATGATGAATCAAACTAAAGGAGTCTCTGTCTGTCTGTCCTTTGAGTTCAACGTTTAGTGTGAGCTCTTGTCTTTCTGGACATTAGGAGCATCTCAACACATTAGAATATGATGGAAAGTCTATTTCAGTAGTTCAAGTCAAACAGCCCCAACCAAGTATTGAGTCATATAGATGGACACACTGTTAGAGGCCAACATAGAGTTTTTAAAATTGGTCTTTTGTAATATTAAAAGTTTTACTAGCTAAGCAGAGTTTCTGTTAGTTGTACATTCCTGATGCTTCACTTCAACTTGAAGTTATCTTTTCGGGCCTTTTAGATATATATATATATATATATATATATATATATATATATTGACACTGCATAAAATCATAATAGCTAATGTGCTAGCAAAACACTACATAAAATTGTAGACATCCTGCAGCTACAAAGCAACTTTGCAGAGTGTTTTTTATGGCCATCCAATAAATGTAGGTAAAATATTTGATAAATAAATAAAATATAAATATCCACTTTCTTTAGAGCTTTGGTTTGGTCTCCAACAAGTCTTTAGAGTAAACATCTGCCTCCATAGCAGCTAAAGCTCCACTAGATTCACTGGCTACTCGCTAACGTCGCTAACGATATCTACTATCTACCTCATATATAACATTTTCAGTGGTCATTTATTTATTTTTATATTGATTCATGACATCACACTTCTACCATATTTTTAAAATGTTTTACTCGTGTTTGTTTTGTTGTTCTGATGCACCTTAAGCAGTGGCACTCCCAATTTTGATGTATCTGACTATATAATGACAATAAATGCTATTTGATTTTGATTTAGATTTGATTTGTGTGACTACCAGTCGGTCTTTGCTGTCTGGATACAGAGAGAGTCGATATGACTCCAGATTGAATCCAGTTAGTCAGAATAAAAAAATCAATTCTTATCAGGTCATATAGGTGAGGTTGTGCAGAAAAAAATATACCAACATGGCATTTAAACATTTTTAAGTGGTGTATACAGGCAGGATGAAAAGCCCAAGACTCCATAGAGTTAATGTATATAATGCATTTTGGTCAAGTAAGTCTTTATGCTGTTTAAATGTACGTGTTAAAAAGCTTCACTAGCACGTCAGCATCTAAATAGCTTCAACAGATCTGGAGAACCAAGAACCCTGACAGCACACAGAGTTTAGTGCAGTTGTCAGTGTCTTTCCGTTCTCTTGTCACCTCATGATGAAGCACATGTGCGTGACTGCTCAGCACCTTTAGAGAGCCTGAGGCCGTCCCCCCTCAGTTCCTCAGTTCCTCAGTCCCCACAAGTCACAGCATTCACTCTGTTGATTCTGTTGATTCTGAGAGGAAGATAAGACGTCAGGGAGGCAAACGGCACGCAGCGCTTCCCAAAAGTTCCACTAATTACACACATAAATCAAGAATAATAGCGTGTTTCATTTATCATTCACATGACGTAACTTCCTGGTGCGACTCGCTCTGATTTCCCCCTGAAACTATTCTCTGAATGTGAGAAATGCTGTTGGTTTCAGGCTGGAGCTGCACAATGCAACTTCACCTGAACACACCTTTCCACCTCCTCCTCCCCCCCCAGCTCCTCCCCACCTCCTCCTCCCCAGCTCCTCCCCAGCTCCTCCCCCACCTCCTCCTCCCACCTCCTCCCCTGCTCCTCCCCCCCCAGCTCCTCCCCACCTCCTCCTCCCCAGCTCCTCCCCCACCTCCTCCTCCCCTGCTCCTCCCCACCTCCTCCTCCTCCCCCACCTCCTCCCCCGCCTCCTCCTCCCCACCTCCTTTCCACCTCCACGCTCACTCACACGCGATCAGCAATTGAGTTGTCAGTCAAGCAGGAAGAGAAACTGATGTTGAAACTGAACTGAACCCTGCAGGGAGGAGCTTTAGAGGGCCCGCGAGGCCCTACAGCTCTGTGTGGGCCCTACAGCTCTGTGTGGGCCCTACAGCTCTGTGTGGCCCTACAGCTCTGTGTGGCCCTACAGCTCTGTGTGGGCCCTACAGCTCTGTGTGGCCCTACAGCTCTGTGTAGAGCCCACAGAGAGCTGTAGGGCCACACAGAGCTGTAGGGCCACACAGCTCTGTGGGTCCCTACAGCTCTGTGTGGGCCCTACAGCTCTGTGTGGCCCGACAGCTCTGTGTGGGCCCTACAGCTCTGTGTGGGCCCTACAGCTCTGTGTGGCCCTACAGCTCTGTGTGGGCCCTACAGCTCTGTGTGGCCCTACAGCTCTGTGTGGGCCCTACAGCTCTGTGTGGGCCCTACAGCTCTGTGTGGGCCCTACAGCTCTGTGTGGCCCTACAGCTCTGTGTGGGCCCTACAGCTCTGTGTGGGCCTACAGCTCTGTGTGGGCCCTACAGCTCTGTGTGGCCCTACAGCTCTGTGTGGGCCCTACAGCTCTGTGTAGAGCTCTACCTGCAGGGCTCGGCATCCAAACACAAACCAATATGCCTTGAAAGGCTCAGAAACAGTTTACTGTATGAAGCTGCTGTGATATCTTTAACATTCTTTAACATTCTTTAACATTCTTTAACATTCTTTAACATTCTAACAAAAACAGATTTAAAATGAGATCCTGATCCACGACAGCAGGGGGGGCAACCTTTACTAACTAAAGAGCCACTGTTGGCAAAAAAAAGAAGAGAAAATCGCGTAATGGAGCCGCAAACCTTATATTGAGCCTAAAATGAAAATTAAACAGCCTAATAAGTCTAAATGAGCCTACCAACATTATTAATAGTCATACTGAGCATTTATTAATATGATATCTCGGGGAACTCAAAACTCAACTCAAAGTTGGCAAAACTTAAAGGTTAAAGCGGCCGGAGACTTTCGTCAGCTATGAAACACGGTTTAGTTGACTTAAATGTCAAAACTTTTTTAATATGCTGTAAAAAAGGCTATACAATTTTACAATTGAGGAATACAAATAGTTTTTGGTCTACACCATTGACAAATGAAAATTTGAATGTAAAAAATAATATATAATTTTTTTGTCTCCCTAGCCCCTGCAGGCGGCCTAAAGAGCCACATGAGGCCCTGGAGCCACAGGTTGAACACCCCTGGGCCATCATGTGATTAACCTGCAGCAGTAATGAAAAGAAGAGATTTTGAGCTGTTTTGTGGATTAACCTACGGAGACTACGGCTGTTCAGCCAGTTTTTTAAATATTTTTCATTCTGCCACTTTACTTGCCTTCGTAGTTTCAATCCAAGATGGCAGCTGGTGGTTAAATAAAGCTTAAATAAAAATAAAAATAGTAATGTTTACCATGCCATTTTTGAATTTTTTTTTAACTTAAATTTACTGGATCAACATTTTGAACCCAAAAGAAACACAAAAAAACATAAAATCGGAAATCTAAAATGTATTTTTTTAACCTTCAAAACATAATCATGCTCAATTAATAATTTTTAATGTTGCAAATGTGAACACAGGTTGCAAATATAACATATAAGAGATAAAACTGGGATAATATCTAGTTCTATATTTTTATACTAAATATGTTTGACATTATCTCCGGTTTTACTTGTTATCATCAAACAAAAACTGGCTCGTAGTTTCAAGAGAACGATCCCGCTTCGTTTTTAAGTGGAGACATGTTAAAGAACATGACACAGTGAAAGCTGTATCCTTTCAAAATAAAGCTCCACAAAAGAGGGCCAAAAATAATCATTTGACGCAATAAGGGTGAAAAGTCTTTATTCTGACATAATTTATGTATCTATGACTGTTTAGAGCTGTTAATAGTCTGGAGTGAATATATTATTGTAATTCAAGAGTAGATTATGGTCTTCTTTTAAAGAAAAACACAGACTTGCTGAGTAACAAAAGTCTTATGACTGTACGATGTTCAGGATCTCACACACACACACACACACACACACACACACACACACACACACACACACACACACACACACACACACACACACATTTTGTGTCTTTTTTAGTTATTTTGTGTCTTTTTACTGACTGAGTAACAAAAGTCTTATGACTATGGGATGTTCAGGATCACTAGTTCGACCACTGACCACACACACACACACATACACATACACACACACACACACACACACACACACACACACACACACACACACCCACACACACACACAGTTTTGTTCATAATTTACTATCAGTTAATGAATGATTATATAGTTTCAGTGATTGCAGGTTTTACAAAAATGCAATTAATTGGTCACATGAGAGGATTTCAGCTAATCCACCATTTTCCCCCCCCCCCCCCCCCCCCTCCTAAACAACCCACGTGGATTAGGGGGGGGGGGGGGGGGGTGCTGGGCTCGGTCTATTAACTGGATCCTGCAGTGAAGGAGTGTGTGAGCAGCTCTTCTCTCCTCCTCCTCATGAATCCTTCACTGCAGGAATAATAAACAGGATCAGGTTGGTCGAGGCGAGGACGACACAGCTGACTCAGTAAGTGTCTGTGTGATTATATTTACTTTATATAAACTTATTTAGAATTTAAAATAATACAATTCATTTTTATTCATGATAATATAGTTTATATATGACTTTATATTTTAATTTAACTGCATTAATCTCTTTAAAAGGCCAATTTTGCTTCCATTGTTTGAATGTAGTCAATAATGATTATTGAATTCATAGATAATTAATATATATATATAGATATACTACATATATATGTAGTAATAGTTATATGTATGTATGTATGTATGTATGTATGTATATATATATATATATATATATATACATAGTGTGTGTGTGTGTGTGTGTGTGTGTGTGTGTGTAGTGTACATAACATATAATATAAATATTGTTTTTTAATTCCTAAAGAATATTTTAAGCACAATATATAATTATGTAAATATAAATATACTGTCGCCTATAAAGATGAAATATTTTTTTTGGTTTTCTGTTAATTGTGAATTTATTTTCATTGTGTTTCTGTCAAGAATAAATCACATTGTCACAATCATTTCATGTACAGAGGTAAAAATAATTAAAATTAATCCCAACTGTATGGGCGACCTTGTGAACATACATATAATTTATATACATATATAAATAAATAAATAAATAAACAAACAAATAAATAAATGGTGTTTTTAATGTATTTTTTATTATAAAAAGGTATTTATTTATTTAGTTATT
>NC_081536.1:115000-125000 GCF_030273125.1 Centropristis striata
GCAGATCAGGGTCCAGCAGCAGGATCTCGGCTCGTTTCTCTTCAGGAAGTTATTTTCTTCTTGTTTGATAGTTTAATCCCGTCAGACTGATTTTTTCTTCATGAAGTTATTTTCTTCTTGTTTGGTAGTTTAATCCCGTCAGACTGATTTTTTCTTCATGAAGTTATTTTCTTCTTGTTTGGTAGTTTAATCCCGTCAGACTGATTTTTTCTTCATGAAGTTATTTTCTTCTTGTTTGAGTGTTTAATCCCGTCAGACTGATTTTTGATCAGCTGGAACACAAAGACTCAGTGACGACTTCAGAGAACAACTGGAGCTTCCCCCATTGTCCTCCTCCGTTAACATTAATAGGTGCAAGGCAGTTTAATTATAGTCACTTTATTAACCAGATCAGGGATGGGCAACAGGAGGCCCGGGGGCCACATACGGCCCTCACCCTCACCTGAAGTGGCCCTCAGTAACTACATGCATCTGAGCATGAAATCTTAAACGTGCAGTGTAAAAATGCACAAAATTACTTCTTGTAATTAATGTTGGTCTGATAAAATAAATAAATCACAGTCAGTGGTTATTTTTTATTTGCTTCAAACCTTTTTGTATTCCTATTTATACTGTTAAACATGCATTAGAGCATGAAATATGATAAGTTACTGCACTGTAAACATATTTAAAGTTGCAGTTTCATCATATCTGGTTAGTGCTGCTCCTATATGTGGCCCTGTGGTAGTGAAGAGGATAAACTGGCCCCCTGCAGGATTAAAGCTGCCCATCCCTGTTATAGATGGTGGCCCGCACCGCCCCAGTCAAATATATCTGAGCAACCTAAAAAAAGGCTGTATTTAGAATATTTTCACCTCTTTACCACAATATCTGACAGCTCTGTTTCAGTTTACACAAAGAGAACTGAAGCTGTTTTCTGCCTCGTCCAAGCCAACAAACTTCTTTTGACAAACATTTAATCATTTAAAGCCACAGAACATCTTCTGGTGTTCTGCCTCCACCAGTTGGTGTGTGTGTGTGTGTGTGTGTGTGTGTGTGTGTGTGTGTGTGTGTGTGTGCGTGTGTGTGTGTTAGGGGTGTGCCATATCGTATCGTTCATAATAATATCGGTATATTTTTTTTATGGTAAAAAAAAATGCATATCATGATATTGGCAACGTTCCTACTTCTTGATGTCGTGGTTAAAGTTGTTTTAATCACAAAAAGCTACTTACTCTCTGTCACTAAACACATGCAGCTTTCAAAATAAGAGCACAGTGTGTTAACAGAATCCACCACAGAACAAGAAGACTGTCAAAATAAGATGCCTTAAATAAAACATACAAGAACCTTTATTCTCCTTTACAATATTTCATTAAAATATGCCCCCGGAACCCCTAAATGGTTATTTTTATTATTTGTAATATAATTATATTATTATTATTATACTCAAGAGTTGAGAGTATATTTTTGTATTTGGCAACTGTTGAGATTTGCACTTCAAACTACATGTTAGATTTTTATTTATATATATACAGACTAAAAAAAAGTATATTTTCTATATCTTTTTAAGTATTTCCTAATATCGTCAAGAATATCGTTATCGTAAAAATAGTCTGAAACATGGTGATATTCTTTTAGGTATATATTTTAGATATATTTTTATGGCCCAGCCCTAGTTAGACAACATTAGAGTCTTTTACTGACTCAGATCTCTGACTCAGATGGTGAATTGAACCGATCATTCATTCATTGCTGCCTGACAATATGAACACAATATGTGAGAAATAAACAAGAGACTCAAACTGGTAGACGTGTTGTTGAGTTATTAGTTAGAGTTGAGTTATAATTATGACTGAGCTCATGTTGCTGTGACGAGGGAACGAACGTAGAAGAATCACTCAGTGAGACGACTCATCATATAAAATCATATATCATCATATAAAAGCTGAGAGTTACTGAAAAACATCGGAAATGGCATAAATTCATAATGTCACCTGCTTTATTTGGAACGGGTTCAGAAACATCCGACACGGAGCGAACTTTGAGATTTGGTGCCGTGTCGTGATAGCAAGAAATCTGTTTCATTATTTAAAAACATTCATGTCCCAAAACTGGTGTGACTCTGGTTTCTGCTGCTTGACGTCTGAAAACATGATGCAGCATCTGGAAACCAGTCATCATGTTTCAGACAGATATTAAACTATTCAAACCATTTAAAACGTCCAGCGTGTTGCTGGCAGTGGAAGAAGTATTCAGATCCCTTAATGAAGTAAAAGTACTAATACCACGCTGGGAAAATACTTCACTACAAGTAAAACTCCTGCATACAAAATGTAAAATTAAAGGCACAAAAATATCAGCATCAAAATGTACTTAAAGTATTAAAGTGTTGAAGATTTTTAGGCTATATATGTTACATTTACCAATATATAATTTGATTATTATTATTGATTCCTTTATGTAAGCAGCAGTTTAATGTTGTTAAGGTATTTCAACTAGTGCTTTAATTTATAATTATCATTTAAAGTTAATAAATTAATACATAACAACCTCCCATGTATCTGTTTGAGAAGGAAACATGCCTTAATATATTACAAATATTACTTATATTAGTGACAGGCTACTGATAACAATAAATAAATCAATAATAACAAAACCTACCAAAAATAAATAAATAATACCGTTTCATTCCAAAAGGTTAAAAATACTGTAATAATAACTTTACACAAAAATACCTCTCACATTCACTATTTTATCTCTCACATTCACTATTTTACCTCTCACATTAACAAAAAATATTTCTCACATTCACAACTGTACCTGTCACACACAATTGTGAATGTGAGAGGTAAAATAATTAATGTGAGAGGTAAAATTGTTAATTTGAGAGGTAAAATAGTTAATGTGAGAGGTATTTTTGTTAATGTGAGAGGTAAAATAGTGAATGTGAGAGGTATTTTTGTGTATGTGAGAGGTAAAATAGTTAAAGTGAGAGGTATTTTTGTTAATGTGAGAGGTAAAATAGTGAATGTGAGAAGTATTTTTTGTGAATGTGAGAGGTAAAATTGTGAAAGAGAGAGGTAAAATTGTTAATTTGAGAGGTATTTTTGTTAATGTGAGAGGTATTTTTGTGTATGTGAGAGGTAAAATAGTGAATGTGAGAGGTATTTTTGTGTATTTGAGAGGTAAAATTGTGAATGTGAGAGGTATTTTTGTTAATGTGAGAGGTATTTTTGTGTATGTGAGAGGTATTTTTGTGTATTTGAGAGGTATTTTTGTTAATGTGAGAGGTAAAATAGTGAATGTGAGAGGTATTTTTGTGTATTTGAGAGGTATTTTTGTTAATGTGAGAGGTATTTTTGTTAATGTGAGAGGTAAAATTGTGAATGTGAGAGGTAAAATTGTGAATGTGAGAGGTATTTTTGTTAATGTGAGAGGTAAAATTGTGAATGTGAGAGGTAAAATTGTTAATGTGAGAGGTAAAATTGTTTATATGAGAGGTAAAAATGTGTATGTGAGAGGTACTTTTTGTGAATGTGTGAAGTAAAATAGTGAATGTGAGAGATATTTTTTGTTAATGTGAGAGGGAAGAATGAATTATGACCTATACAGCCTCATAAATACAGATGAAGTTAAATGATGAATTAAAGTGTGAGTCTCTACAGACACATTAACAGAGTCTATCCATGAAGCATCCTGCAGGTATTATAGTATATATAGTATATAAAGTATATAATAGTACATAATAGTATATATAGCATATAATAGTATATAATAGTATATATAGTATATAATAAATGTAACGTGTATTGTTGCTCTCCTGGCTGCAGGTTTTATAGTATATATAGTATATAATAGTATATATAGTATATAATAAATGTAACGTGTATTGTTGCTCTCCTGGCTGCAGGTATTATAGTATATATAGTATATAATAGTATATATAGTATATAATAAATGTAACGTGTATTGTTGCTCTCCTGGCTGCAGGTTTTATAGTATATATAGTATATAATAGTATATATAGTATATAATAAATGTAACTAAATTGTTGCTCTCGTGGCTGCAGGTTCCCTGAGATGCAGCAGCGTCTATAGTATATAATAGTATATATAGTATATAATAGTATATAATAGTATATATAGTATATAATAAATGTAACGTGTATTGTTGCTCTCGTGGTTGCAGGTTCCCTGAGATGCAGCAGCGTCTATAGTATATAATAGTATATATAGTATATAATAGTATATATAGTATATAGAGTATATAATAGTATATAATAGTATATAATAATATATAATCCTCTCGTGGCTGCAGGTATTATAGTATATAATAGTATATAATAATATATAATCCTCTCGTGGCTGCAGGTTCCCTGAGATGCAGCAGCGTCTATAGTATATAATAGTATATAGAGTATATAATAGTATATAATAGTATATAGAGTATATAATAGTATATAATAGTATATAATAGTATATAATAATATATAATCCTCTCGTGGCTGCAGGTATTATAGTATATAATAGTATATAATAATATATAATCCTCTCTTTGGCTGCAGGTTTCCTGAGATGCAGCAGCGTCTATAGTATATAATAGTATATAATAGTATATATAGTATATATAGTATATAATAGTATATAATAGTATATAATAGTGTATATATAGTATATAATAGTATATAATAATATATAATCCTCTCCTGGTTGCAGGTTCCCTGAGATGCAGCAGCGTCTATAGTATATAATAGTATATATAGTATATATAGTATATATAGTATATAATAGTATATATAGTATATATATAGTATATAATAATATATCTCTTTGGCTGCAGGTTCCCTGAGATGCAGCAGCGCCTATAGTATATATAGTATATAATAGTATATAATAGTATATAATCCTCTCTTTTGTTGCAGGTTCCCTGAGATGCAGCAGCGTCTATAGTATATAATAGTATATAATAGTATATAATAGTATATATAGTATATATAGTATATAATAGTATATAATAATATATCTCTTTGGCTGCAGGTTCCCTGAGATGCAGCAGCGTCTATAGTATATAATAGTATATATAGTATATAATAGTATATAATAGTATATATAGTATATATAGTATATAATAATATATAATCCTCTCTTTGGCTGCAGGTTCCCTGAGATGCAGCAGCGTCTATAGTATATATAGTATATATAGTATATAACAGTATATATAGTATATAATAATATATCTCTTTGGCTGCAGGTTCCCTGAGATGCAGCAGCGCCTATAGTATATATAGTATATAATAGTATATAATAGTATATAATCCTCTCTTTTGTTGCAGGTTCCCTGAGATGCAGCAGCGTCTATAGTATATAATAGTATATAATAGTATATAATAGTATATATAGTATATATAGTATATAATAGTATATAATAATATATCTCTTTGGCTGCAGGTTCCCTGAGATGCAGCAGCGTCTATAGTATATAATAGTATATATAGTATATAATAGTATATAATAGTATATATAGTATATATAGTATATAATAATATATAATCCTCTCGTGGCTGCAGGTTCCCTGAGATGCAGCAGCGCCTGCAGCAGGAAGTGGACCGCGTGGTGGAGCGCGGCCGGCTGCCGAGCATCGAGGACCAGCTGCGGCTGCCGTACGTGATGGCGTTCATCTACGAGGTGATGCGCTACACCAGCTTCGTGCCGCTGACCATCCCCCACTCCACCACCCGGGACACCTCCATCCGGGGCTACGCCATCCCCAAGGACACCGTGGTGTTCGTCAACCAGTGGTCCATCAACCACGACGCCGGCGTGTGGTCGCGGCCCGACACCTTCGACCCGCAGCGCTTCCTGAGCCGCAGCGGCGCGCTGGACAAGGACCTGACCGGCAGCGTGCTGATCTTCTCGCTGGGGAAGCGGCGCTGCATCGGCGAGGAGCTGTCCAAGCTGCAGCTCTTCCTCTTCACCGCGCTGCTCGCCCACCAGTGCCACATCGCCCCCGACCCGGACCGCCAGCTCAAACTGGACTACAACTACGGGCTGACCCTGAAGCCGCACGCCTACTTCATCGCCGTGAGTCTGCGTGAAGACATGAAGCTGCTGGAGGCCGGGACCCGGCCCGCCGAGGGGGCGGAGCCACACTCATAAACAACAAATAACAAACTAAACAAACAAACAAATGAAGGCTGAAAACACAAATAGACGTAAAAGCTCCCGTTTGTGGGCTGAAAACTATATTTATAAGCTGAATCTCAGGCGAAACAAATTCTTATCACTGATTTCTGACTCATTTTTTAAGTATTAAAGTTCCAGAGGAGCAGATTCTTCTTCTGTTCCAACAAGCAGGAATCTCCCCGACAACATCAAACACTATCTGACTTACCGCTTAGCAATTAGCATCTTCTGATCCGTCACGCTGGAGGACTGCAGCCAATCACCGATTCACCTCGACTAGACCTCATTACATATATATATACATATATATATATATATATATATATATTTATATATATATACATATATATATATATATATGTATATATATTACAACATACAGGACACTGAACAGCTGCTTGTGACTTCAGTGTGAATTCTATCACTGCAAGAGTTTATAGAAAACAAACGAGAACTTCTAAAGCTTTCTTAGTGTTGTCATGGTTTCTATTAACTTGTTTGCTGTAAAACTGAATCTGCTTTAGAAAACGTTCGTCTGTCGAACACGAACGTCTCAATGTGATATTTGAAGGTAAAAAAAGAAAAAGTCAAAAGTGGAGATTTTTTATGTGACAAACTAAAGTGATTCTGTGTGAACAGCTGATAAGCCCTTTAACCCTGGTCTTCCAAAATAAAATGTTCAGTACACTGTAGAAAATGATTGAAGAAATCACAGTAAAACACTAAGAATTGGATCAGAAATAGGGCGTAAAATTAAAAATTCTATATCACCGTAATAGACTTTAAATCAAAGAATAGCACACAACTTTAATGTTTAGTGTCATAAACTGTAGAAAAGAACCCATTTATGCTCTAAAAATATAAGAAATTATGTAAAATTAATGTTGCAATTTCCCTAAAAATAACAAGATTATTCAGTCTTAATTACAGTTTTTGCTGATATTTACATTTAAATTTACACTGTAAAGAAAAAACATGTTTTTACAGTAAAAACCAGCAGCCAGAACTTTACCGTAATAAATACTAAATACTACTAAATATATAGTAGTATTTAAATACTAAATACTACTTTAATATTACTTTAAAAATATATTGGCACTGTTGATTTTACATTTAAGTTTGCCACTTTATTCAATTTTTACTGTATAAATAAAAAGTTTTATAAATGCCGCATGAATTAAAGATTTTACTATAAAATATTACAGTTTATTTCTGTTAGAGAAATGGTGTTTAGTACATTTAACAGTGAGAAAAAGTATTTTTTACAAAAGATAAATGCAAAAATTACAGTGGTGGCTTGTATATATATTACATTTAATACACATTACAGTGTATTTTACAGTGAAGAAATTTTTTTTTTTTAAAACTGACACTGGCTGATATAAATACATTTACTGAGTTTCATTGTTACTGAAACTGAAATAACTAATTTATCATTTTACGTCTTTTACCGTCTTGGTTTAACAGATTTTCACTGTAAAATCTACAGACATTTTTTACAGTGTGCTAACATAGTTTTTACTCAGGAATAAGGCCGATGAAATGTAAATATATATGAAATGTCAAATATTATTTGGATTAGAAGGCTTTGTATAGTCAGCTAATATGAAATCTGCTGTATGATGTTTGATAAGACGAGAGGTTCATCTGCAAAAACAGATAAATTACAATTAAAATAATAATAATTAACCAACACCAGCTAGATTGATTTTCCCCTTAAATGCACAAAAAAAAATAATCATAATAATAATAATAACAATAATAATTTAGGAACATTTTTTTTCATTAAAACAACCAAAACAACAGTTGGACTGCACCAAAAATAAATAATTAAAATGTGGGAAATTAATGTGTTTTTGCAAAGAACTCTTCAACCCTCCTGTTATGTTGCAGGTTAAATTGACCCATTTCAAAGTTAAAAAAAAAAAAAAAAAAAAAAAAAAAATCGTTAAAAGTATTTTTTCATAAACAGAAAAAAATTAAAAATGTATAACAAAATGTTAAAAAAATTCAAGTCATGTAAAACCATTGTATTTTATATTTAGTTATTTACAATCTATTTAAAAAAAAAAAGATTTTACATGCATTTTTAAATTAAAAACGAGTGAATTATCCTCATTGAACCTGATCTGAGAGGTAAAGAACACCATTCATAAATATTGATTAAAATGGTTAGTAATGGAGTTATTAATGACATATAAACAATGTTTATTGGGATTTTTTG
This sequence comes from Centropristis striata, assembly GCF_030273125.1. Lineage (NCBI taxonomy): Eukaryota > Metazoa > Chordata > Actinopteri > Perciformes > Serranidae > Centropristis > Centropristis striata. The sequence goes on from NC_081536.1 coordinate 123,389, forward strand.
GATCAATAAACATAACAGGAGGGTTAAACAGACCTGCTCGTGTCCAATATAAAATATGAAAGTACTAATATTAGATCAGTGTTATTTAGTAATTTATTCCTCCACAAAGCTTTCTGTTTATGATGATTGATGTAGAATGCTGCTCTATGGATAAAAACCTTTTTAATATGTCATTTTATCTCCATGCCAGTAACCAAACTGTTTGTTTTCTCTTCATATTGTTTTATTTACAGGAATATTCATGCTGTCAGAGTTGTTGGGACACTACGGGCTAGTTATTATTTTATTGTTATTATCTATTTGCTGCCTCAGCATTAAAAGGCTCATGCACTGACTTGTTGGAATCACTGGTGACTTTAATAACAGACCTGCTATTTGTTATTTTTATGTCTTTGTAAACTAAAATATATTCACTGATGATAAGAATATACAATTAAAACATTCCCACCAGGATGATCCTGTTAAAGTCAAATCTTTGTTCATTTGGTTAAAGACATAAACCATTAAATATTCTATATCATGTATTTCATGCAGTACTGTGGTCAGTGGAGGAAAGTAACTAAGTACATTTACTCAAGTACAATTTTGAGCTGCTTGTACTTTAGTATTTCTATTTTATGTAACTTTATACTTCTGCTCTGCTACATTTATCTGACAGCTTTAGTTACTTTTCAGGTCGAGATTTAACATAAAAACATGATCAATCAAAAGTTAATATATATATTTTTAGATTAAAACTCACAACAGTATATTATGTAGTTAAATGAGCCCTATCTTGAGGAAATTAAAACACTCTTTACATAAAAGCATCAATACAAATAATCTAATAATATATTTAGAATATATAAAACAATCTGAGTGGGTCCATTCTGCATAACGAGTACTTTTACTTTTGATACTTTAAGTACATTTTGATGCTGATACTTTTGTACTTTTACTTCAGTAAGTTTTGAATGCAGGACTTTTACTGTAGTGGAGTAATTTCACAGTGTGTATTAGTACTTTTACTGCAGTAAAGAATCTGAATACTTCTTCCTAAACAATGATGAAGATCTTTTTTTCCAAACCATAACCAAATAGTTTTGTTTCACATTAAGAGCAGATTTTTTTCTGAAAATTTTACACAGAATTTTTTCTAAGAACTGATTTTGAAATCTTGTGCAATATTTTTTTTCCACCTGATACCTTCAGGTCAAACGGGTCACAATCTAGATTTAGATTCACAATCTAGATTTAGATTCACAATCTAGATTTAGGATTTAGCATTTTCCTGCAGCACATTTCTACATTTCACTGGTAAGAAACGCTTTAAATGTAACAGTTGAATCTTGGATATGAGTGTAATTTTTTTAGGACAGACTTCACATTGCAGGAGAAGAAAATTAATATTAATTATGTGAAAATGGTTGAAATTGTTTTTGGTCACCAAATAATTAACAAAACTTTTATCGGTCACTCAAAGGATCAAACTCAAATTACCGCTGGAGGCATCAAAAGACACAAAACTACTGAAAAAAGACACAAAATTATTAAAAAAGACACAATTATTAAAAAAAAGACAAAATTATTGAAAAAGACACAAAATAATTTTTAAAAACACACAACTATTTAA
>NC_081536.1:130000-132500 GCF_030273125.1 Centropristis striata
CGCAGCAGCAGCGTTGCTAACTAAACGACTTCGTCTCTATATTCAGACCCTCTAGAGACTCTTTTTTAAAAAAAAAAAAAAACGACAAATCCATCGACTCTTTCTGGTGTTATTGGAGACTTTTGGAGACTCGTTCCTCTTCTTAACGAGTAGCAGGCGCCGTCCCAAAGCATTCACAAGCGGCCCAGTCCTCCTGCAGCAGTCTCTCCCAGCTGCAGTCAGAGCAGGAGATGTTAACCCCTCAGCGTCCAGTCTGCTAATGACTACTTCACTTCCGGCATTTACGTACATTTATTTACTGTTTAAACTGCCTTTTATAACGACTAACCAGGACTTTTTTGTCAGTGGTTTTGTAGCATAAATTCACAGAAACTGCAGCCTTTAACGCTCACTTTGACAAACGCTCATGTGTTGTTATGGGTGGTTTGGAAACTGTCGTTTAGGTTGGAGATCTTGTTGCCAGTTGGGAACCAACTTTGTTTTGAAATGCTCCTGATGGTTCAAAATCAGGTGCATGAACCAGATCAGACCCAATGTCTGTCTAAGTGTCTCAGTGTTTGCAGAGCTGAGGACAAAATATAGAGAAAAAGGAGACATAATGTAAAGATGAAGCAAAGTGTAAAAATAGACAGCTGAGGTAAGAGATGTGGATTTGAAGATCAAAAGGAGGGAAATCTGAAAGCTGCAGCCTCTGAATTCTTATGTAACATTTGTAACTTGTCTTTGAGGTCACCATGTACAGACATAAAGATTAGATGCTATCACACACACACACACACACACACACACACACACACACACACACACACACAGACATATGATGCCATATGATGCCTGTGAGTAAACACAAAACATCAAAAGTTTCCTTCAAACCGCCGCGAGTGAATCCAGCAGCTGTTTCAGGCTTTTTAACTTTCAGAGTCTAATAAAAATCAGTGAAGGAAAGGTGGAGTTTTGGTGACTGTATAAACAAACACCTGTGCTCATTTAGAGCGCTTCTAGCACAGAAAAAAAAAAAAAGTTGAAACATGACGAGACTTGTGGCCTGAATCTGATCCAGTAACAAATTCCCAATTGGCCTGGCACAAAGTGTTCAGTCTGGAGAAAAGGGAAGATCCTCAAGAAGTCTAACACGGAGTCGTGCAGCAGCCTGCTGCTGACGTCTGTTTCTGGAGACACTTCAACATAGTTTATCTTTCAGAAATCCTTGTACATTTTAATTATAAGCTGCAGATTACAAAAGTTATACAGCGAGATGATGTACCCGATAAACTGCAATAAAACTGACGAGCACACAAAGAAACTCTTGAACAAGCAAGAAAAGTGATAAAGTCACACCTCATAGTGGGATTGCACAGATTTAATGATAGATTCCAGGACCATTCATCATTCAGTGCACACGTCTACGACTCATCATATATATGTAGTGTATAGAACATTTGAGGAATATTTTCTACTTTGGCATTTGAAAAAAAAAAAAAAAAGAAATCAAATACATTCGTAGGTCTGGTAGAAAAAAGAGTTAAATGACAAATAAAAACAAACCTTTTTCCAATTTTCACATTTTTTTCAGTGTGGAATAAATTAAAATGAATCACTCTATATGCTCTGCTTCAACAAATCTCAACAGTAAACAGCATTTAACCCTCATGGTTTCACACAATATACACGTCTAAAAACACATTATAAGTGTACAAATAATGAGTGTATTAGACAGTAATAACATGAAACATTGCATCAGTCAGACGGTCATTTAGTGGCGTTATCTAACCTGGAACACAGAGGATCAGTTTTATCTGCCGTCATCGTTTAGAGACAGACTTTCTGTTCAGAGACGCTCAGAACGACCAAAGACCAGCCGCCGGCCTCCTCGCTCCACCTGGGACTCTTTCACATGCAACCAGTTAAAAACCCTATAAAAGGTAAATGTGAGAAACCCTGATCTTCATTTTGTGCCGATTGTTTGTTGTGCTAGAATTCAATCAAGATCGTTTTGGTGCGAGTTGCAGAGTTGGAGACATGGAAGGATTCATGAACGAGACTAATGAGGGATTTACTCAAAATAAGAAAGACAATAAAACAACTAGTAAGAGACTCAAGGCAACACCAAAGAGACAAAAAGCCCACCAAGTGACACAAAACAACAACAACATGAGGCTGAATAAGTATATTTCGTATGATTTACACCGTGTCCCAACTTTTTTGGAACTGGGGTTGTATAATAGTTCAGAGTGCCATCTAGTTATAAATATAATATTCAAGAGAAGACGGACATCTGTAGAAAACATGCGGTTTGATTCTGGGGCGTACTGTCCCTTTAACTCGGGTCCTTAGTCCTGAATTGAAACTAAACTACAACTAATAAAAACTAAACTACAACTAATAAAAACTACACTAAAACTAATAAAAACTAAACTACAACTAATAAAAACTAAACTAAAACTAATAAAAACTAAACTACAACTAATAAAAACTACACTAAAACTAATAAAAACTAAAC
>NC_081536.1:135000-140000 GCF_030273125.1 Centropristis striata
CGCTTCGATGATAAAAGTTATAGTTAAACCGCTTGTTGAATGAATCTTCACACTGAAACAAACTGAGTGACATTTACTTAAAAAACTCGGCAAGTTTCTCCACAGAAAGGGTTTGTAATCTTTACTCAGGATGTTTCTAAGTAATATTTATGTAATAGAACCATTTCATTTTTTAAATGAAAATACACAAATAAATATCAGATTCACTGATGTCCCTCAGATACAGTTTACTGGTAAATATGAACTCATGAAGCCAGTGAACTGGTTTAGTGAATATTACTGGAACAAATGATTCAATTTACATTAAAACTGAGAAACATAACAACAAACAATCACTGAGTAATGCACCACATGAAAAACTGATATTTCAAAGTAAAAGCACTGAATTCATATTTCTTTGTAGAATTTATATAGATGATTGAAATAATAATTATAGGGCCAAAAATCTCTTTTTTTCAGTGTACATCCCTAAATAAAGGCGTGGTCGACAGATCTACATGAAAAAAGAGATTTTGGCCTGTAATTATTATTTCAATCATCTATATATCAGCTTTTTTTAAGTAAATGTCACTCAGTTTGTTTGAGTGTAGCTGTAACATTTTAAAGTCAGAGGACAACATTTCCCTGCAGCTCCCTCAACCTGAACACCTCCTGTTGGAGGACCTCCATCACCTGATGGAGCTACATCTCCTGTTAGAGGACCTCCATCACCTGATGGACCTCCATCAGCTGATCTAGAAGCTACATCTCCTGTTAGAGGACCTCCATCAGCTGATCTAGAAGCTACATCTCCTGTTAGAGGACCTCCATCAGCTGATCTAGAAGCTACATCTCCTGTTAGAGGACCTCCATCAGCTGATCTAGAAGCTACATCTCTTGTTAGAGGACCTCCATCACCTGATCTAGAAGCTACATCTCCTGTTAGAGGACCTCCATCAGCTGATCTAGAAGCTACATCTCCTGTTAGAGGACCTCCATCAGCTGATCTAGAAGCTACATCTCTTGTTAGAGGACCTCCATCACCTGATCTAGAAGCTACATCTCCTGTTAGAGGACCTCCATCACCTGATGGAGCTACACCTCCTGTTAGAGGACCTCCATCACCTGATGGACCTCCATCAGCTGATGGAGCTACATCTCCTGTTAGAGGACCTCCATCAGCTGATGGACCTCCATCAGCTGATCTAGAAGCTACACCTCCTGTTAGAGGACCTCCATCAGCTGATGGAGCTACACCTCCTGTTAGAGGACCTCCATCAGCTGATCTAGAAGCTACACCTCCTGTTAGAGGACCTCCATCAGCTGATGGACCTCCATCACCTGATCTAGAAGCTACACCTCCTGTTAGAGGACCTCCATCAGCTGATGGAGCTACACCTCCTGTTAGAGGACCTCCATCAGCTGATCTAGAAGCTACATCTCCTGTTAGAGGACCTCCATCAGCTGATCTAGAAGCTACACCTCCTGTTAGAGGACCTCCATCAGCTGATGGACCTCCATCACCTGATCTAGAAGCTACACCTCCTGTTAGAGGACCTCCATCAGCTGATGGAGCTACACCTCCTGTTAGAGGACCTCCATCAGCTGATCTAGAAGCTACATCTCCTGTTAGAGGACCTCCATCAGCTGATCTAGAAGCTACATCTCCTGTTAGAGGACCTCCATCAGCTGATCTAGAAGCTACATCTCCTGTTAGAGGACCTCCACCAGGTGATGGACCTCCACCAGCTGGTGGAGCTGCAGGATGAACTAGTTAAAGCTCCACAGCCTCCCGGAGGCTCTCCTCCTGGTCACAAGCTGCATGTGCTAACAGGGAGCGCTAAAATCAAACTGATAGATAAACAAGAGATGAGGAAGAAGAGAAATATTTCCCAGAAGCTAAATTAATTTCTCCACTATATAAACATGTGTGGGAACACATGAAGCTCTCTGATACAGAGTTTGGTGTTCAGGAGAGAGCCGGAGGCTCGTTAACGTCAAACAAACAGGACGCTGAGTAATCAGCATGAAAGAGCCATTCATTCAACAATATTACAAAATAAAAGCAATAATCAATGAGACATTTGACAGTCCCTGCTTTTGTGTAATTAGTTTCTAGTCAGCAGATTTTTTGAGGTGGGGTTGAATGAGGTACGTATCAACAGTCTACATGTATTTTAGCCAAAACAAAAAATCAATCAATCATTCAATGTCATTTTCAGTGTTTGCCATTTATAATATTTTCAGTGTTTAACTGCAGCCGAGTCCGACGGGGAGCTGAAGCTTCTACGTGCAGCTACGCTAAAGCCACCAGACTCCATTAATACAACTGTGATTTTATAGGACATGTAGAACATTGATGCTGCCTCCAACAGTTAGTTTGTGTTTTTGAGTGACTTATTGGTGTGAACTGGTCCAGGCTGCCGTACATCAACTTACATGTTCTGTGAGTAAAATTACTGTTTTTGTCAATGGAGTGTGGTGGTTAAAGACAGTATAGAACGGCTTCAGTTCATCGTCAGAAAGAGTTTTCTGTCTGCTATCTGCAGGTAAAACACTGATCCTGGATAAGATCCTCATACAACCTCAGAGTTAAACATCAGAATGATCTTTAAGGAGGGAAACGATGAATGATGAATGATTACAGATCAAAGAACCTTCAGAAAGTTCTTCAGGGCGTCTTCAACTGTTGCACTTGGAGGCTCTCCAAATAATGTTGTAGCCACTTTCCTCTCGATCCACGACAGCTGAGCCACCTGCAGAATAATCAGACAGCTCAAGTCAAAAGACAACTCAAGCTAAAGCTAAAGCTAGCTAGGCAACCTGCTATGGCTGCCCGGCTCCCTGTGGCTGTCAAACTAATTATATGAAATGAAATGGTTATTTCTTTACATTTTAATTTACATTTATCATTGGTTTAGGCCCAAAGAAATTTTATTCTTCAGTTGTAAAAATGTGTAGCTTATAAACGGCAATAAAAAAAAGAATTTAAAATGTGCATCATGGCTCATAAAAGTCTACTTAAACTCTAAATTCTTCCGGTCTAGTTTTGAGTTTCTCTACCTGAGTTTCGATTCTAAATCTCCTGAGATATTTGTTTGGTCTCATTCAGACTCAGTCTGCTGCATTCTGACAAAACCCTAATAATAAAAGCTCAATATGAATATCAGTAATGCTGGTAGGCTAATTTAGATGGCTTAGGCTGTTTTATCTTCATTTTAAGGCTCACAATACGGTTTGTAGCTCCATTACGACAAATATTTCTCGTCTTTTGGCCAACAATGGCTCCTTTGTTAGTGAAGGTCCCTGAGCTAAAGAGGAAACTTAACAGCAGGCTGAAAAGTGTAAAAGTGTATCAGCAGCCTCTGGTTAAACTTTAAAGCCTGTTTCCTATGGGTGTGGCTAGCTGTGGCTAGCAGGTGCTAATGAAGTGATCATGAACCTGAACATCACCGAAGCAAAGTGACCAGTTACGTCACAGGGAGTCAACAAGAATTAGATTTTTTTAGGACATGTTAAATTACTTAAGACATAATCTCAGAACACTTTTTTTTCTGATACAATTCCTAAAACATAAAAAAGAAAGAAAGAGTGCCCTCAGATCAGTATGTGCTGGATGGTGTGGTACCTGATAAAAAAGTAAATGTTTTATGGAGTTGCAGTTGTTGTTGTAGCGCGATTAGCATGCTAATGAGATTTAGCTTTATTCCCTTCTTATGTTGCATCACTATGTAATTCAGGGATGATATTCATGTTCCTTAGTGTAATGCCCAGAATCATTTGATATGAGATACTTACATGCGATATAGTAAATCAGCTAATTGGGTTCATGTTAATGTACTTTTAGCGTAGCATACTGCGTAATGTGCTATCTCACCATTAGCATGCTAAGCTAAGATTTAAGCCCTTTCTTCTGCATTAGTTTGATCCATTGAAAACAGTAAAAACAGAACTTTATTAACTGACAGCTGAGCATGATACGGACAGAAAGTCCGTATCATGTCGATAGTTTCTGTGTTATTGAAGGTAACACTAGCAACATGCATTAGCATTAGCTACAAAATACAATTTGCACTATACGAATTCATCCTTCCTACTGCTTCCCACTGCTCTAGTTTATTGAGATGTTTATGTTTCCTCTTTGCCTGTTAAATGTTATTACATCTGTGAGCAACCAACAGTGAAATTAAGTTCTTTACCAGTACATGGAAACAAAGTTAATGAATTTTGCGGGTATTCACTCCCATAAATCTCCTTGCAGGTTCGGTTACATATCATTTTCCTTCATTATTCCAGTCCAGTAAAACACTCTCCCAGCTGTGACTACTCCAGTATTTCCATCACCACAGGTACTCTGTTCACTGATCTGTTCTACTGACACTTCTTCTGCAGGAGGAGATAATGGCCAGGAGGAGATAATGGCCAGGAGAAGATAATGGCCAGGAGAAGATAATGGCCAGGAGGAGATAATGGCCAGGAGGAGATAATGGCCAGGAGAAGATAATGGCCAGGAGAAGATAATGGCCAGGAGGAGATAATGGCCAGGAGAAGATAATGGCCAGGAGGAGATAATGGCCAGGAGAAGATAATGGCCAGGAGAAGATAATGGCCAGGAGGAGATAATGGCCAGGAGAAGATAATGGCCAGGAGGAGATAATGGCCAGGAGAAGATAATGGCCAGGAGGAGATAATGGCCAGGAGAAGATAATGGCCAGGAGGAGATAATGGCCAGGAGGAGATAATGGCCAGGAGGAGATAATGGCCAGGAGAAGATAATGGCCAGGAGGAGATAATGGCCAGGAGGAGATAATGGCCAGGAGGAGATAATGGCCAGGAGGAGATAATGGCCAGGAGAAGATAATGGCCAGGAGGAGATAATGTCCAGGAGGAGATAATGTCCAGGAGGAGATAATGGCCAGGAGGAGATAATGGCCAGGAGGAGATAATGGCCAGGAGGAGATAATGTCCAGGAGGAGATAATGGCCAGGAGAAGATAATGTCCAGGAGGAGATAATGTCCAG